>NC_060280.1:91261732-91405177 GCF_021613505.1 Equus quagga
GAGACAGACAGACACCTGTACCACGTGTGTGGGCTCGGGTCCTGCTCTTCAGGCCACTGTGTGACCTTGGGCCTGTTCCCCCACCCCTCTGAGCATGTAGTGTTCAGAGAAGCCTGAATTAGCTGGACGGTCCTTGGTGGCCAGGAGGCAGGTGGAGAAACACATGGCCACCTGTGGGACATCCCCTTGTGAGGGAAAAGCATCCAGCTTATCCAGGGCATCTTTTGGTCCCTTCTTCCTTCCTTCCGTCTTTCTTTCCTCTATCCCTTTCTGCTTTCTCCCTTCTTCATCTCCTCCCTTCTTTCCTTTCTCCTTATTTTCTCTTTCCCCTTTTCTTCCTTCATTCCTGAACACACTGAGTCCCTGGCCTGAGCCTTATGTCAAAGTAGCGATTTTCTTATTCCAAGACCTGTCTCAGGCCCTGATAGATTAAAGACAAACTCGATGAATAATCCCTCTGGCACACTATCATCAGCTCTTAGCTTTTCATCCCGAGGCTGGAAGCTCCAGTGTCTGATATGGCCTCTGCTTTCTGGGAAGAGCAAGGAACTCTAACAAATGAGTTCTGAGGAGCTAACATACAGCATGGTGACTATAGTTACCAACACTGTGTCGTACACTTGAAAGTTGCTGGGGCTGCCCGGTGGTCAAGTGGTTACGTTTGCACGCTCTTCGCTTTGGCCGCCCAAGGTTTCGTTGGTTCGGATCCTGGGCGAGGACATGGCACCACTCATTAGGCCACGCTGAGGCGGCGTCCCACATGCCACAACTAGAAGGACTCACAACTAGAATATACAACTAGGTACTGGGGGACTTTGGGGGGAAGAAGAAGAAAAAAAAAAGAAGATTGGCAACAGATGTTAGCTCAGGTGCCAATCTTTTTAAAAAAGAAAAAAGAAGAAAGTTGCTAAGAGAGTAGATCTTCCGTGTTCTCACCACACACACACAAAAATGGTAACTATGTGATGCGATGGAGGTGTTAGCTACTTGGGGGGTCATCATTTTGCAACATATACTTGTATCGAATCAGTGCCTTAAAGGGACACATGTTTTATGTCAATTACACCTCAATAAACCTGGAGGGGAAAGTTCTTTTAAAAAAAGTGACGATGAGAAGATCAAAAGTCCAGGGCAAGGAATCCCCTAAGTGTCTGCGTGGCCACCTGCTTCTCTGTGAGGATTGGAAGACAAACGAGGAGACGCCTCTCAAGGAGCTGTGCTAGCTGACCAGACTCCCAGGCCGTCCCAGGTTCCCCAAGACTGGCATAAGCTGGAGCAGCAGGAAAAGGGGTGCTGGGGACAGGGGTCAGCCCAGCGAGGTCACCTGCACAGTCGTGGGTTGCTCTAAAGCACTCGCGGACCTGATGAAGATAAGCAGGAGATTGCTGGCATGTTTCCCTTGACCATACTGCAACTTACAAGTAACTGTTTTCTCACCAAACCAAAAACGTAACACAGTGGGGTGGAGACCACCGAGATTTCACACCAGAAAAATAGCCCTCTGTCCTGGGAGGCTGGGAGTCTTCACCCCCAGATTTGTCTGCATCAACTTCCTAGAGCTTCTCCCTGTGGACACGCTTTCCACCAAGAAACCAAAAGTCTGGAATCGCATTCAAAATAGATATTGTTCCTCATAGAAATTTATCACAAACCAAAATTGTTCTTGGCTAAAGCTGCGCCTGGCACAAGTTCATTTGTAACAGATAAGAAAGAAAGGGGAGAGGCTAGCCCAGTGGCGCAGCGGTTAAGTTCGCACGTTCCGCTTCTCGGCAGCCCGGGGTTCGCCGGTTTGGATCCTGGGTGCAGACATGGCAACGCTTGGCAAGCCATACTGTGGCAGGCATCCCACGTATAAAGTAGAGGAAGATGGGCACAGATGTTAGCTCAGGGCCAGTCTTCCTCAGCAAAAAGAGGAGGATTGGCAGCAGATGTTAGCTCAGGGCTAATCTTCCACACAAAAAAATAAACTGACACTGGAAAAGAAATAGACAAAATCAAGCTAGCACTGGCTAAGACTAAGATACAAGGTCAAATCAAATTTTGACCAAAATTGCAGTCTGCCCATTTTGAGGTGGGGAAGATGAACTGGCAGGAAATGTGAAATTCACAAAGGTAAAAGCTTGGTGGGAAAATTGTATAAGGAAAAAAAAAGACAAAGTTGGCACAGGAAAAAAACTGATGCTGATGAGAACAATCTTAGTAAAATGAAAGCGGAAACAATGGAAATAGTTTGACTGTGCTCTATCAAAATGGATCAAGGAATCAAATAACCCTAATGGAGATGGAGCCTTTCTCAACCAAAAACGCGCTACGTTGGGAGGATTCTGCTTTCAATTTTGTTTCTTGTAAATATGGAGTCAAAATATCCTTGAATGTTTTACACACCTGTTGGCCCTCACTGCCCATCCTCCCAGGTGTGTTAGTTTCTGTGGCTTCTGTAACAAAGTGCCACACACTGGATGCCCTAACGCAACATCAACTTATTTTCTCGCATTTCTGGAGGCTAGAAATCCGAAATCAAGATGTCAGCACAGCCACGCTCCCTCTGAAGCCTCCAGGGAAGAATTCTTCCTCGCCTCTCCCAGCTTCTGACGGTTGCCAGCAATCCTTAGCATTCCTTGGTTTGTAGGTGCATTACTCCAATCTCTGCCTCCGTGGCCACATGGCCGTCTCTGTGTGTCTGGGTCTAAATTTCCCTCTTCTTATAAGGACACCAGTCACATTGGATTTAGGGCCCACGCATGCTGATCCAGTAGGATCTCCTTTTTTTTTCCCCTGAGGAAGACTGGCCCTGAGCTCACATCTGTGCCCATCTTCCTCTACTTTATATGTGGGACGCCTACCACAGCATGGTGTGCCAATCAGTGCCATGTCTGCACCCGGGATCTGAACCGGCGAACCCCGGGCCTCGAAATCTGAATGTGCGCACTTAACTGCTGTGCCACCAGGCCGGCCCTAGGACCTCCTTTTAACGTGATGACATCTGCAAAGACCTTATTTCCAGAGAAGGTCACATTCACACGTTCTGGGGGCACGTGAGTTTGGAGGGAACCCCAATCATCCCAAGACAGGAGGATAAGCTCAGATTTGGGGGGGCCTGTCTGACCCACCTTAACCACACCCCCATCGCCCTCTGCAGCATGATGGAAAGCATTTTCAACTCTTTAGACAGAAAGATCAATTTCCCAAATTGAAAATGCACCCGCTTCACTGGGCAGAAATAATGAGGTTGGGGGCCCTGTCCAGTCTGCCCTGGACGGCTAACGGGGAGTGCGTTTCTGATTGACTGGGAACCCCCAGTTCTGCTTGGCTGGTCTCCCCTTTGTCACCTCAGCAAACCACATAATGCACTTACGTGCCCTCCAGACACCCTCTATGCATTCTCAGACCCTCTTTGCACACAGACCTACCGCCCCAGAGAGTATTGACCTAAGAAACAAAAGAATATGGAAACCCCACTCAATTCTCTGCAACTTATGAAACTGCAATGTTTTTTTGTCTGTGTGTTTTAGATTGGCCCTGAGCTAACATCTGTTGCCAATCTCCCTCTTTTTTTTCTTCCCAAAGCCTCAGTACATAGTTGTATATTTCAGTTGTAGGTCCTTCCAGTTCCTCTATGTGGGATGCTGCCACAGCATGGCTTGATGAGCGGTGCTAGGTCCGCGCCCAGGACCCCAACTGGTGAACCCCGGGCCACCGAAGTGGAGTGGGTGAACTTAACCACTCAGCTTCAGGGCCAGCCCCCGTGCAATGTTGGCTTGTCTTATTTTGTTTTGCCCTTGTGAGAAGACTCCCCGCTTTTTATGAAGAGTTATAAATCCCCACAGCTTTAAAAGTCCTCCAAGATTTTTTTTTTGAGGAAGATTAGCCCAGAGCTAACATCTGCTGCCATTCCTCCTCTTTTTTTTTGCTGAGGAAGACTGGCCCTGAGCTAACATCTGTGCCCATCTTCCTCCACTTCATATGTGGGGCGCCTTGTGGGGCTTGATGAGCGGTGCCATGTCCGCATCCAGGATCCAAACCAGTGAACCCCGGGCCGCCAAAGCAGAACGTGTGAACTTAACTGCTGTGCCACCGGGCCGGCCCCTCCAAGATGTATTTTTTAACATGCATTTGAACCAAGTATCTGCAGAATTCTTCTAGTCTTTGCAGGGAGGCCTGGGGTTTTTCTAAATGAAGCTCAATTTTATTTCCAATACTTTTTCCCATCTTCACTGATTGACAACACTGCCCCCTTTATCACTACTCATCTGTTTGAATTAGGATGTTTCCAGCCATCCATCCTACTTCAATTGACCTTTCCATCCTTTGACCAGCACCCCACTGTTTTTATCACTGTAGATTTATAATGTTTTCGTATCTAGTGTGTTCCTTTCCTTGACGTGTTCACCTGTTATTATTCCAAAAGAATAGATAGCCTTCACGGCATTTCCACTCTGACTTGCTCTAGAATAGTTTATTCCCTAAGTCCCGTCTGGGCCAAGACTCGTAAGAAACTCAAAAGTTTGCTTTCAGCAAAAGCTTCCTTTCCAGGACTGCCATGTGTGGCTGTGCATGTTGTACACTGCATAAACACATGGTCACCAGCCACATCACATGGTCGCCTACACATCAGATTTTCACACTGACAGTATTGACAGTATGGTTTTCTAAGATGCGCGTTGGTTCATATTTCTAACATCTCTGAAAGTGAGGTGCACCTCACATGGATGGCATGCCATAGCTTAATTAGCAGTGTGAGAAACCATGATGTTAGACCATTTCTGCCAAGACTATACAGCTAGTAAGTGGCAGAGCTGAGCTTTGAACCCAGCCGGACCAATCTACGGTTATAACTTATTGTAGAAGCTTGTGCCCCCTATTGGGAGGAAACTCTGAGTCCAGTCATGTGGAGGAAGAAAAAGTGACCACAGTGTATGAGCATGCGTGTAAGAGCATATGGGTGGGGTGATGCCGGGACCCACCACCCCTCCTTCTCGCCCAGCTCTTCCTTCTGGAGGAGATGAGAGAGCGAAAGTTCGACGGCTTTGCCCGCACCATCCAGAAGGCCTGGCGGCGCCACGTGGCGGTCCGGAAGTACGAGGAGATGCGGGAGGAAGGTGAGAGGTTACAGGCGGGAGGCTGAGGGTGGGGACAGGTGGACCTGGAGGAGCCAGGCCATGACCTCTGCCCCCCACACTGGGTCCCCACAGCTTCCAACATCCTGCTGAACAAGAAGGAGCGGAGACGGAACAGCATCAACCGGAACTTCGTCGGGGACTACCTGGGCCTGGAGGAGCGGCCGGAGCTGCGGCAATTCCTGGGCAAGAGGGAGCGCGTGGACTTCGCCGACTCGGTCACCAAGTACGACCGCCGCTTCAAGGTGAGGCATGAGCAGGTGGGCACGGCTGGGATCCTGGGCCCAGCCTGGCACCCCTAGCAGAGGTACACCCTTACCTGGCTCAGACACACCTGTCCACAGGTATATATTCACCTAGCCTGGGTACACCTGTCCCACCACAGGTACACTCTCACCTGGCCCAGACACACCTGCCCACAGGTATACACTCAACTAACACAGATACATCTGTCCATCAAATACTCCCTTAGGTAGCCTAGACACACCTGTCCATCAGATACATCTTCACCTGGCCAGACACATCTGCCCACGATTACACACTCACGTCACCCAGAAGCCCTGACCACAGGGCCACCCTCACTTATCCTGAAAACACTGTCCATTAGGTACACCCCCACCCAGTCTAGATAAACCTGTCAATGAGACACACCTTCGCCTGGCCCAAATACACCTGTGCACAGGTACACTCTCCTCTGGCCTGGGCACCCATGTCCACAGGCATGCCTTCACCTATCCTGTACCTGTTCACTGGCCCAGACACCTCTTTCCAGCTAATCTACCCTTCCTTAATCTCCTTTTTCCTATATAATGTAACCACTCACATACCTTCACGTGGAGGGACACCCTCACCTGGCCTGCCAGCACCACCCCTCTGCCTGGGGTTGATCCCCTGGGGCCAGGCTGCCCCTGCCTAGGGCTCCTGACACCAACTCTGGTCCTCCATCCTCACAGCCCATCAAGAGGGACTTGATCCTGACGCCCAAGTGTCTGTACGTGATCGGGCGGGAGAAGGTGAAGAAGGGACCTGAGAAGGGTCAGGTGCGTGAGGTCCTGAAGAAGAAGCTGGAGATCCAGGCCCTGCGGGGAGTCTCCCTCAGGTGAGGGCCCCACCTGCCCCGTCGTCACCCTCACCTGCCGCCTTCATCCTCCACCGTCCTCCTGTTACCCATCTGTCACCCTGACCATCTTACTCGCTGCTATACCTGCAACTCTCTCTTGGCCCTGCCTGTCACCTTCACCTGCCCCCACACTCGTGATCCTTATTTCCCACCAGCACCTGCGCCCTCCCCGGCCCTTCTCTAGTACCCCTTCCCCAGCTCCTTGCTGCTTCTTCCCTTTTCCCCCACCTGGGTCACTAGCCCCGTACCTGACCCTCCCCTGTTGCATCTCACCTGTCCGTCCTTCTGCCACCCTCACTTGTCACTCTCCCCTGCCTTTCCTCCCGCCCCTCCCCCAGCACGCGCCAGGACGACTTCTTCGTCCTCCAAGAAGACGCGGCCGACAGCTTCCTGGAGAGCATCTTCAAGACCGAGTTCATCAGCCTCCTGTGCAAGCGCTTCGAGGAGGCGGCGCGGAGACCCCTGCCCCTCACCTTCAGTGACACGTATGCACCCCCCATCCTCTGGTTGGGCGCGGCACAGCGCCCCCCTCCCTCGCCCGCGCGGCCTGGCAAGGATGGGGTGGGGAGGGGACCCCCCCACGTGGGGGGATGGGCGCCCCCACGGCTTCCTCCTCTCCCCACAGACTACAGTTCCGGGTGAAGAAGGAGGGCTGGGGCGGAGGTGGCACCCGCAGCGTCACTTTCTCCCGTGGCTCCGGCGACGTGGCTGTGCTCAAGGCCAGCAGCCGGGCTCTCTCGGTCAGCGTGGGCGACGGACTGCCCAAAAGCTCCAGTGAGTCTGCGCAGAACCCGGGGCGGAGCCAAAGGGGCGGTCCGGAAGAGGAGGGCCCTGTGGAAGGCGGGGCTAGCAAGAGAGCCAATCAAGCTGTGGGGGCGGTGCCAGCTAGGGTTGGCCTAGAGCCCGTGAGGGCCATGGAGGGGCGAGTCCACGAGGTGACCAATGAATGGGCGAGAAATGTGGAAGGGGCGTGGCCAGAGGCAACCCGTGAGCTGGCTGATAAGGGCGAGCCCTGGAGTGGGCGGGCCCAGGGAGCCAATGACAGGTGCGTCCTGGAGGGGCGGGGCCAATGCTGGGCGGAGCCAGTGTTCCAGTAAATAAGAGGCGAGCCAGTGAGCTTGAGGGGGCGGGCTCTGGGGGCGGAGCCAGAGTGGATGGGGCTTGCGGGCGGGGCCAAGAGCCTGGTCCCGCCTGGCCACCACGCAAATCCCTCTCTTCTTTCCCCTCTCCCTTGCAGAGCCTACACGGAAAGGGATGGCCCAGGGAAGACCTCGAAGGTCGGCCCCGGCCCCTACTCGGGCAGCCCCGAGGCCCCCCAGAGGTGAGGGGGTGCCCCCCCACTAAGTGTCTTCGCTTGCCTCTTGTGGGCTCCTGAGCCAGACCTCCTGTCAACCGGATCTAACAAGCAGAGTTGAGCACTCTCTCCTTCTCTGTGCAGAACTCTCCATAGCTCCCCATCTCCTACAGATTAAAGGCTAAACTTAGTTTGGTATTCAAAGCCCTTCCAAATCCGGCCTCAGCTAACCACTGACCTTTTCTCCCATCTTACACTCTTGTCATGCAAACTCCATCTTATTTTGTCAATTTACCCAATTTGTTCTTACCTCCAGGCCTCTGCTTGGGCTGTTTGCTCTGCCTCTCTCCCAAATTCCCACTCCACTCGAGCTCCTATTCATCCTCCAAGACCCACCCACAAAAGCCCTCTACAGAAGGGGCTGGGGGAAAATCTTACCCCTGCAGAACTTTCCATTAGTCCATCCTAACCCCTAGGTCCCCTCCACTGGCCCAGTCTTTTACCATCCTGGGTTGAGAGTGTGGCTGCCTCCTCCCTCAGAGTGAGAACTTGGAGCTAAGTCCTCCCCAAATCCTCCTAGCTTCACCCTGGTAAATGCCCCCATCCTTTCTCCTACTGCAGGCCCAGACCGCAACGGGGTGCCCCCCTCTGCCAGAGGGGGCCCCTTGCCCCTGGAGATCACATCTGGAGGGGGCTCCCAGCGGCCTCCTCGGGGCCCTCCGTCCTCAGCCCTGGGGGCCAGCAGACGCCCCAGGGCGCGGCCCCCCTCAGAGCACAACACAGAATTCCTCAATGTGCCTGACCAGGGCATGGCTGGGTAGGTGGGGTGGGAGGGCGGCCCCAGGAGGTGGGTGGAGGCGGGACTGTGTGGGGCTGTGACAAGTGCCCTGTCCCCACAGCATGCAGAGGAAGCGTAGTGTGGGGCAGCGCCCTGTGCCCGGGGTGGGCCGGCCCAAGCCCCAGCCACGGACACACGTCCCGAGGTGCCGGGCGCTGTACCAGTACGTGGGCCAAGACGTGGACGAGCTGAGCTTCAACGTGAATGAGGTCATCGAGATCCTCATGGAAGGTGTGTGCACGCAGGGGAGAGGTGGGAGGAGCCAGAACCCCAACACGGCCAGGCAGCCCCCCAGGACTGCACACCTTTCCCGAGGAGAACAGAGGCAACCAGCTCCCACCCAGCCAGCTGGAGAGACCCTCTCCTGTGCCCTATGGAAGCCTTGAGTCTAAGCCACCCTGGGAGCCTGGCCTCATAGCATCACATCCAGTACCCCAGCCTCATACTGCTCACTTGTCAAACAGGGTTAACAGCAGAGCCCCTTGTGACCCCTTGTGAGTAAGAAATAGGCCACCTCGTACCTTAGTCCCCTGGGCTGCCCCCAGAGGGGCCTGGGACTCAACAGCTCCCTCTGCAGGGGGATGGGGGAGCCCCATAGGGGTCATTCCTGGGTCCACCATGGGGATTGTTGGGAGGGGCCTGCAAGAGGAGATGAGGAGGGAAGAGCACAAGAGAATGGTCTAGAAAGTGACGGCGTGTGAGCCAGTGGCCAGAAAAACCATGTGTCCGTCCCTCCATCCCTTCCTTCTATCTGTTGACAACTCTCTTTTCTGCCTCTGCCTTCTGCCAGGCCGGTGGAGACGAATAAGACAGACACTGAGCCAGCATGAGGCTTTCTCCCGGGTGGGCTGGGCGCTGCCTCATGCTCCCTTCTCTCCCCCAGATTCCTCGGGCTGGTGGAAAGGCCGGCTACACGGTCAGGAGGGCCTCTTCCCAGGAAACTACGTGGAGAAGATCTGAGCCGGGGGTCCCCCGGAGTCTGCTCGCCCGCCTGCCCGACGGGGGGGCCAGGCCCTGCCAGCGGGGGTCTCGCTTTCCTTGGCTGCCTTGGCCACAAGGTCGAGTCCTGTGGCCTCCAGCCCAGCCCAGCCCAGCTCAGCCCAGGCCCTGGGTCTGGGGGGTCACCATTGCAGCCACCCCCGGGCCCTGGCCTCCCCCATGTCACACCTGCTAGTCAAGTCCCCGTTTCCTCCTGTGTCACACGGAGCTGACAGCGGAACCTACCTCCCAGCTGCCTTGTGAGAACGAAATGAGTCGAGTCACGTTGGCGAAGTGCAGGGCCCAGTCGGGGGGGCCTTGACAAGCGTGACTTCCCTCCTTCCCTCATCACTGGGGCAATAAACGTTTGCCAGGTGGAAACGGAATTCACTTACTGAGTGGCAGCAACAAGGACGACCTCCTCACCACCCTGTGAGGTGGGCGCAACCAATGCCCCATTTTACAGGTGGAAAAATGGAGGCTCAGAGAGGTTGAGCCACTTACCCAAGATCCCACAGAGCCAGGCTTGAACTCATATATGCCCCTGCCCCCCCTTCTCAAAGCTCGAGTTTGTCGAGCTTCTGGAAGCTGCATGCCAGCTTTCCTGCAGAAAATGGTCCAGTGGGTCCTGTCTGCTTTGAACCTACAGCTCCCAAAACCATCGGGGACCCAACTGGACCCTGAGGAAGGAGGCATGGCCCCCCCGTAAGCTCCCCTGGGCCATCCCTGGCTCCTACCACCCCCCCCCCCACCCCGTGTCTGTGCCTTCTTAGCCCTCCCGCACCTGGGGTCAGGATTGGTTCCAACATTCGAGGGCCCTGGCTGTCTGCACTTATTGTCACAGGTGAGGGGATGAGGCTGGATCCTGGTCTTCCCAGCTGTCTCCAAACCAGTGCTGGGTCTGAGCCCTTCAGAAGTCCTGCGGGTGCAGCTGGAACCCACTGGGAGCCCCTCAATGAGCAGCCAGGCTGGGAGAGACAAAGCCAGATTGGGGGTGTCCGGCCTGGGGTGGGGAGATACAGAGGGAGTGGGAGTTGCTGGAGGGACCAGGAAGGATGGAAAGGGTGGTGTCGGTGGCTCTTGGTGGCGAACACCACACAGAATGACCTAAGCTAGGATAGGAGAACTCCAGGCAGATGACACCCACCCAACAGGAGGCTGGGAGATGAGGTGTCAAAGACAGATCGGCCAGCAGAGCCTTCTGGAGCATCCGCACCTTCTCTCTTCCACACCTGTCTGGGGAAGCTGAGTGTGGCTGGGAAAAAACCCCAAGGTGGCAAGTGGGTCTCAGCAGCGCTTTATTAGTCCATCATTTTACAAAAGCATTTAACATAGTCCCTTGAATGTCCTCCCTGCCCTCCCCCTCTAAGTTTCTCCATTCTACTGCCCACCCGCCACTGTGTGCATCTCTCTGCAAGACTCCGATGTGAGGACAGACTTGAGGAGGACGGCCATGAGCCACCAACCTCATCAGCTGGGCATTTCCTGGGGCTTAAGGGGAATCAGGGCTTCGTCTCCCTTCTCTGCCTCCAAATTTACCATGCAGTCTGCCCCCGACTCCTGGCGCTTTGGGCTACAGCCCCGTGGCCCCACTGCCTTGGCAGGCATCCCATTTGCAAGAAGTAGGGCCTTCCAGGCAGGACAGATGGGTGAGGTTTGGGTGGGGTGCTGGGGGTGAAGAAGGGAATGGGTTTGACACATTCTAACAGCGTCGAAAATCTAGGTCACAGCATCTTCACACTGCAAACCTGAGTCACCTTGGGCCTGCCCACTTGGCAGCCCCACATCCTGTTGACTCTTTTACAAAAAAAATCCATCTCTCCCACACTCGAAAATCCCGGCTCCCCTCTCCAATTTTTTAGTGTCTCTTTCTAACAGTATTCCCTGCATGTGAACGTGTGTGAGTACATCTTATGTACACAGATGGAAATACCTTGCACCTAAAGTCTACACTTGCCTAGAGCTCAACAAACACCTCTTGAATGGTTAAATAATGTATTATAGAAAACTGAGATCAAAGATCCACTTTACCGACCCCCCAGAAGGCCATCTTCCAAATGACAGCCAGCGATCAGATGGTGTACCTCCCCTGCTGAAAATTCACCAGTGGCAGGAATAGAAACCACACTGCTCTCTCTCCATGGTTCACAAGGCCCTGCATGACCTACCCTGGACCATGTTCACTTTCTGACCTCCACACCGCACCTCCACTCTGCTCCAGGAGTGCGTGGATCTCTTCACTGGTCCTTAAAAAAGACAAGCTTGTCCCTCCCCACCTCAGGACATTTGCACGAGCTATCCCCACATCCCGGAGTGCTCTGACCTCCTGACCTTCCGTTGTCTCATCCTTCCTGACTCTCAGGCAGCAGCTCAGAAGCCACCCCAAAGAAAGGCTTCCGTGACCCATCACTGCCATATCCTTCCGGGTTTGTTTTTTTGGTAGCACTCAATATAACCTAAGATGGTTTTGTTCACTTGTTGACTCAGTGTTTCCCCATTTAAAAACGTGAGCGGCCCCTGAGGGCAAGGATGTTCGTCCTGTTCTTTGCGTTCGCAGCGCCCGGAACGTAGGTTGGATAGGTGACTCATTCCCCACTGAGACACCCAGGGCTCTCCATCCTTAGGCTACGCCCGTTTATAAACAGGTGTAGAGGACAGGCAGCTTGCTTCCCGCCCTGGGCCACCACAGCGGACTCATCTCAACTTCAGAACTAAGTGCACTGACGATTTTGACACCTCTCCGAAGAGGGGCCCAATCAACACGACCTCTTCAAAAAAGGAGAACCGCTGTTACCCCCTTTCGAGGGCTGGTGAAGGGACGGGACGGGAGGGGATGAAGATGCCCATTTTGCAGATGAGAACACAGAGGCGCGACAAGATGTAAACCCCGGTCTCAGCGCCCAGGCTCTGTTAAAGATGCGCTCCATCATTGCCCTCGACTCCCAAGGCCGCCCTCGCGCCTGCACCGCGGTCCAGGAGGACCCCGGATCTCAGGCCCCGCCCCCTTGCGGACCTCAGGGCGCAGGCCCCGCCCCCGCTCTCGCGAGAGCTGGGAGGCGGAAAATGGCGCCGACGTGAGCGTGAGCCCGCGGCCGCCCAGGGAGTCGCTGCAGCCTCAGCCCGAGCCGCCGGAGCCGCGGGAACAAGAGGCCGAGCCGGGCCGAGGATGGTGAGCGCAGCGCCAGGGGCGCGGGCGCGGCGAACCAGCGGGGACTGGCGGGGAGAGGCCCTGTCGCGCACACACCCTCCGGCGGACCCCGCCCCCACATCCGGGCACTCTCCCGCGGCTCGCTGTCACTCGGCCTTACCCCCTACTTCCGGGCCTGGCCTCGACTGGGCCACGCCCACAGGGCTCAGGCTCCGCCCCCGGGCCTTGTACATCCGGGCCCCCAGCACCTCCGAGTTCTGCCACCTCGATCCCGGTGGGTCTTTATCTCTCAGGCCTCGAACAATCCGCTCGGCCACTTCGGGCCCCTCCTGTATCTTCCTGGCCGCGCCCTGCTCGGAACCCCGCCTTCATAGCCTTGGTCCCGCCCACTCCCTCTAGGCCACGCCCCTGCCGCTTAGTCGGCCTCCCTCCTTCCCAAGTTGGGAGGAGAGGATGCTTGTCTTTTATGGGCGATTTCTGACAGATACCCCTTTCTGCATTTGGGACACCTCCCAGCTCCTTCCTGAAGATGGGGATGCAGGAGGCGGGAGCTCAGTCGACCCTCACCCCCTGCCCTCCCTTGATGGTGCCTCCTTAGGATGACATCTCAGGGGCATTTGCTGTTTCAAGAATGCCCAGTGGTCTTGGCGGGGTGGGAGGGGTGCCCCTGGCTGGCCCAGGCAGACCCCGGGCCCAGAGGGGTTCTCCCTGCCTCTTCCTTCCGCCAGGAGGAGGAACCCTCGGGGCCCAGCGCGGACATGCCGGCCACTGCAGAGCCCGGCTCCAGTGAGACCGACAAGGAGGTGCTGTCCCCAGTTGTGGCTGCTGCAGCCATCCCCTCTTCCATGGGGGAGGAGCCTGGCCCTGAGCGGGCAGCCACACCCCCGATGTGGGACCGGGGAGCACCTGGAGGGACCCAGCAGGGTGCCTCCCCAGCCCCAGACAGTGGCCAGCCTGGCCCTGGAC
Organism: Equus quagga; assembly: GCF_021613505.1. Taxonomy (NCBI): domain Eukaryota; kingdom Metazoa; phylum Chordata; class Mammalia; order Perissodactyla; family Equidae; genus Equus; species Equus quagga. The sequence goes on from NC_060280.1 coordinate 91,275,194, forward strand.
CCAGCCTTGGCCCGACCAGCATAGTCTCCGGGACCAGTGAGGACCTGCGGCCTCCCAGGCGACGCCCGCCTCCAGGTGACCTGTGATGGGGCCTTCTGGGGGGTCACAGGCCCTGGAACAGAGTGCAGAGGATCTCCAAACTTGGGGCCCATTTAGAGGGATGCCAGTCACTGTTCACCGAGCACTGTGTACGCCAGGCCGTGGCTACAGTGTTAAGCCAGGCCAGCTCAGCTCACCTCCTGCCCTCTGGCACCTCAGTCTGTTGGCAGCGGGAGCAGAGCCCTGGACAGCGCGCGTGGGGAAGGGACGGGTGACCCCTGCTCTGTGCATCCTGCAGGGAAGCAGATTCCCTGCTCCAGCCCTGGCTGCTGCCTCAGTTTCCCCAGCGTTCGCGACCTGGCACAACATCTGCGGACCCATTGCCCACCCACACAGTCCCTGGAAGGTAGGGCCAGGGTAGGTGGTGGGGAGGCAGGCAGAGCCTCCAGGCGGGCGTTGGCCACCCCGCTCCACTCCTCTGTCCTTCGCCCCTGCCCTGCCAGGCAAGCTCTTCCGATGTTCCGCCCTGAGTTGCACCGAGACCTTCCCCAGCATGCAGGAACTGGTGGCACACGGCAAGCTGCACTACAAGCCCAATCGCTACTTCAAGTGAGACCCTGACCACCCGCGACCTCCCCTGGTGCTCGGTGACCAGGCCCCGGGCAGCTTCGCCCGCCGCTGGTGTGATAGCCCCACTCCCCGGGCTCCAGGCCTTTCTCCCTTCCCAGTCAAGGGGGTTGGGTCTGGGGGCGGGTGTGGCCTCGGGCAAGCCCGGTCCTCACCTGCCTGGAAGAGAAACTGGTTACTGAAACGAGTCCCAGGGGCTCGGGGGCGGGGCTTACGTGGTGTGGCTCTGCCCAGCCCCTCTCGACCTCCCAAGAAGAAAATTGACCGCCCAAGTCAAAATGGAGACTTCCTTCCTCGTTTTCCCAGGGCTCTGACCCGGAGGGGTCCGGAAGGGTCGCGGTCACAGGAGGGGGGCGTTTAGGGCCAGCTCCTCCCCCCAGGTGGGGAATCTGTGATTTGGGCCTAGGCTCCCCGACCCCCGGGAGACCCAGCCCTGTGCCCGCCCCCAGGTGTGAGAACTGCCTGCTGCGCTTCCGCACGCACCGCTCGCTCTTCAAGCACCTGCATGTTTGCGCCGAGCATGCGCAGAGCCCAGCCCCGCCGCCGCCCCCAGCCCTCGACAAGGAGCCGCCGGCGCCCGAGCGCCCCCCGGAGTCCGACCCCGCGTCGGCACCGGGCCTGCAGTTCCCGCTGCTCGAGCCCTTCACGACCCCCGCCCCTGCCCCCGCCGGGCCCTTCCTGCCCTTCTTGAACCCCGCGCCCTTTGGCCTCAGCCCCCCGCGCCTGCGCCCCTTCCTAGCTGCCGCGCCCGGGCCGCCCACCTCCAGCGCCGCCGTCTGGAAAAAGAGCCAAGGTCAGTGTGGGGGCGGGGCCGCCTGGGGGGAGGGGACTGGAGCGTTCTGGCTCCTGACCTTGACCCGCCCTTGTCCCGCAGGTACAGGCGGCAGCCCGCGAAGACCCCAGGGCGGCTCCGACGCGCCCTCAGGTGCGTGCAGGTGACCACCAGGGAGGGGTGGAGGGGACTCCTTTGCTGCGCCCCTGCCGGGCCCAGGGATGCTGGCAGGCAGCGGTGCCCGCCCCCTTCCCAGGTGGCCAGAAATGCCGCCCCCAAAATACAGGATTTTGCCTTAAAAATGACTGGCCCCTGCGCCTTCCTCTGCGCCGGCGTCTCCGTGTGACTCGCGCCCGGTTCCCGAGTCTGTCCCCCTGCGGTGGTTCCGGGGATGGGAGTGGGGGACGCGGCTAAGTCAAGTTCGGAGCCCCCCATTCCAGGGGGGTACACGCCCGGGAGAAACGGATCAGCCCTGCCAGACCCCCGGCGCCCGGAGCTGATGGGGAGGCGGGGGAAGATCCGGCCGCCCTCTCCCTCGCGCACCGTCCCCGGGGGTGGACGGGTCCTGGGCCCCGGGCCTGACGGCGTCCCGCCTGCCCACAGGGCACGCGGCCCCGAGCCGCATCGTGTGGGAGCACACGCGCGGCCGCTACTCGTGCATGCAGTGCGCTTTCTCCACGGCGTCGCGGCCCGCCATGACGCTGCACCTGGAGGACCACCGCCCCGTCGCCCCCGCGGGCCCCGCGCCCGGGCCGCCGCGCCCCGCCGCGCCGCCGGGTAAGGCCCGGGAGCGCGCGGGTGGGGAGGGCGGGGGCCCCGAGGCGAGCGGCGGGGCCGAGGCTCAGGCGCCCCCTCCTCTGCCCCACCCAGACCCGGCCCCGCTGGCACCCAAAGTGTCGCCGCTGCTGTCAGAGGGGGACTGTCCGGTTTTCTCGCCGCTCTGAACCCCGCCGCGTTGGGGGTGGGCCTTGAGGAGTGGATACTTTTGTAATTTGGGGGGAGACTGAGGTGGACGGGGTGGGGGGGACAATAAAAGAGGCGTCATGAGCCAGCTTGTGCTGTGTCTGGGTCCCTTGTCCCCCTGAAGCACAGCGGGCCAGTCTAGCCGTCCTAGGGCACTCCCATCTTGGGAGGGGGCAGGCCTCCCCCCTCCCCGCCCACCTGTGTCCCACCTGCCCTGACACCTCCAACAGGGACCCAGGTCTCCAGCTGTAGATGGGTTGGCCTCTGCCTGCTGTCCTGTCCCACCGCTTCCCGAAACCGGAGGGGATGGAAATTGCCAGTTTTACTTAAGTCCCAGGAGTTGGGAAGACAGGCTGGGAGCCTGGCCCTGCTGGAGCCCCAGATCCTGGGGCCAGTGCTGACTCAAGGGACAGGGTGGGCACTCCGGCAGGCTGGGGCTCGCATGACTCCATCCTCGTCCCTCTTCTCTGGCTGCCCCAGCTCTGGGGAGGGAGGGTCAAGGACTGCCCTGGAGAGCCTGGGTCCCCTCCCTCCCCCCTTCTCCCCCATCTCCGTCCTCCTCTTTCCTCCTTCCTGGGAAGTCAGGCCAGGGCCAGGCTTCCAAATCTGGTGCCACCCTGCTGTCGCAGCCCTCCTGTCCCCAGAACCCAGCGTGCCAGGCCTCCTGGGTATGGAAGTCCCATGTGTTGTTGGCAGCCACCCCACAGGGGCTGGTTTCACTCCTGCATCTTGCTCCCTTCCAGCTCCATGGTCCCCTGGCCCAGGCCTCAATCCTCTTCTCATCCTGGGATACCTGAAGCAGCCCCCCCGCCCTTCCCCCGACTCTGAACACCCCTGGAAACAGGGCTCTCTTCTGATTGTGCCACTCTCCTGCCTCGTCCCCTTCGGTGGCTCCCCACAGCTCTCTGGATGAAGATCCTGTTCTCTTAGAAGGCCACAAGGCCACGTCTTGAGCCTCCCCACTTCCTCTCAGGGCCGTACTCACCATCTCCCTCCTCGTTCTCCTCTTCCTCTTCCTCCTGTGAGCAGGAACCCAAAGCCCAGGTCCCTGTCCCCATCCCCACCATGCTCCACTCCTTGCAGCCTCCTCCCCATTTTCTGAGTCCTCATCACAGTTGTGCTCTGTCACCTCTTCCTTCTCAGTACCTGCAGGCAGCAAGACACTAGTCCCCCTCTGGGCGGAGTCCCCAGGCTGCCCTCCCATCTTCTCTTTGCCCCCCTCACGTGGTTCTCCTCGGAATCTTCAGCCCCCAGCGCGTGGTGTCAGGCTCTGTGTCAGGCAGCGCAGGGTCCCTGGTGTCGAGGCCAGCCAGGTCGAGGAGCTGGGGCAGCGGCTCAGACACCGGCTCTCCATAGTGCAGCTGAACGGTTCCCGGCTCCAGGCCCTTCAGCTGCTCCCGGAGAGGCAGGGGGGCGCTCCGGGCGCCCTTAGGACCCAGCCCGCCTGGACCCAGGGCCCTGCCTGCCTGCCTCGCTGCCAAGGCCTCCCCAGGGTGCTCAGGGCTGCGATGTCCTTGATGAGGTTGCGGCTGAGGCCCCAGTGGCTCAGGCCAGGCATCCACCCCACCAGCGCCTCCAGGCCCCCGCTGAGGCACCTGTCACTCAGCAGCAGCTGTGGGGCCAGATGGGCCCTCAGGGGACCTGGGGCTCCGGGGCCCCCTGAGCTCCCTGCTCCTCAGCCAGAGGCCTTGGAACCACAACTCTGTGACCCTGGAGGGGAGTCAGCCTCCCGGCATCTCACTTTCCTAGTCCTTAGGATGGGTGTCATGACGCTCGCCCTCCGGAGTCCTTGTGAGGATTCAGAGGGACTCGGGGGACGGACGGAGGGGCCGTTTTCCGGGGGGATGTTTTCGAGTGAGGCCCATACCTCCAGCCACCACGCCCATGGCTGCCTGGGGAGCAGGTCGGGGCAGGCTCAAGGGGCCCATTTTACAGATAGAGAAAGTGAGGCTTGGATGGTAAGCCGAGGGCTCGCACTCTGGCCAGGCTGTTCCAAGGTCCTCGCTGACTCTGCACCACCCTGGCAGCTGGGCACGGTTACCACCGATGAGACACCCCGGGCAGATGAGAAGACCGGGGCCCCAAGGCCCGCGGGCACTCACCATTCCCTGCTCTCCCTTGGGTATCAGGCCCGGTCCCAGCCTTTCCCGCATCTCCAGGGACAGGGTCCCATGCTCCCTGTTCCCCAGGCCCCTGATCCATATCCAGGGTACCAGGGTCTCCCAGCCCCCAGGAGTTTTCTTCCCCCATCAAGCCCCTCATTCAGCCATCCCACCCCCACCCCCGGCTCCAATCCAGGCAAGGCCACTTCCCAGTCTGTCAGGACCTTTCCAGAGAGACCCAGAGCCAGCATCTTGGTACCTCCCCCCGCCCCATCACTGATGTACACGCAGTAGTTCCTCCCGTGGACACAAGGGGTCCACAGCCCCCTGCTGCCCTCTGGAGCAAGCTGAAACTCTGCCCCGAGGCCTAAGGAGCCGCGTCACCACCTGGCCTGGGCACCCTGCCCTCTCAGAAGTCCGCCTCCCACCCCTGCTCCTCCCAACTCATGGGCAGCCTTAGTCTGCTCGGATGGGGAGTCTTACTGCGCCCAGGGGCCCCTCTGGGCTCCCGCAGCCCCTGCCCTCCCTCTGGCCAAGCTGGGACCCTACAGACGGCTCCCCCTCCCCGCCCTGCGCCACCCAACTCCAAGATGCCTGAAAGCCGAGTTCTCCTTGGGCCCCGATTCCGCCCAGCAGAGGGCGCCCAGGAGTGTCAGTCCGAAGGGAGAACGGATGAGACGGGCCGGCATATCCAGACAGGCACCCATCTCGCCCAGCGGGGACTGGCTGGCCACTGCGGGTTCACGTTGGACAGGCTGAGCCGCTCCACCGGGTGCCCGTCCCCCGCCCGCCAGTTGTCCAGCACCAGCTCCATCGCCTGCGGTGCCCCCTCGGTTACCCTCACCCCGGCCTAGGCGCACCTCCCCGGACCCTGCTCCTGACCCGGCCCGAGCACTCCCATCCCGGGCTCCTACTCCTCCGAACGCCCTGAGGCCCCGGGATCGGCCGCCCACTTGCTCAGTCCTCCCGCCTGCGCGCCCGGACCACGTGGCTGAGCCCGGCGCCCTGGCTGCCACTGCCGCGACCCCCCACCCCCTCCTCCCCCGGCTCTGGCGCGGGGACCGGAGGCACCAGCTTGGGCTCCCCACGAGCGCTCGGAACCCCGGCACCCGTCCCTGACCCGCAGACTTCCAGACGCTCGCCCCAACGAAGCCCGCCCCAACTCCCCAAGGCGGCCCCTGGCCCGCGCTCGCTTCTCCGGGCTTCCGGTGCCGCAGCTCCCAGTGGAGCCGCCTGTCCGCGTTCACGGCCGCGCGGCGCCACACACCCACTGGGGAGTCGGGGGGCGCCCCCTGGAGGCTGTGCCGGGAGCCTGCGCGCGCGCCCCGCCGGGGCTTGGCCCGGGTGGGCACCCCCAGACTGCGAGATCTAGCAGGGGGTGTCCACACCGAGTGCCTGGGAAGTCACTAGCTGTCATTCAGTCCTTAAGCTCACTTTGAGCGCCTCCTGTATGCTCTCGGCCAACAATCGCTTGTCCTTTCATTCGTTCTTTCCCTCACTCACCAAACCTGTGCTGGTTGGTCCCCCAGACCGGGAGAGGACCCAGACCTGTCATCCTTGGCCTCCCGGGACTCCTGTTCAGAGGGGGACCCACATCTGGGAATGTGAGCCAGGGTGCATGCGTGTCCGTGCAGGAATGGGGATGCACAGGCACAGAGGCTCCAGAATCCTTAAGCCGCGCTCTTGAAGCAGACATACGGACAAGCAGGTAGTCATTTCCGACTGTGCCGCCTTGTGGCCTTCGTGGCAGGGCAGGTGAATGAAGGGCTCCTCAAGACAAACGAGCCTCCTTCCCTGGCTTAACTGGATCCTTCTGGATCCTCCTGGAAACTGCCACAGCCTTGCTACTCCAGGTGTGATCCTGGGACCAGCAGCATGGGCATCACCCGGGATGGTCCGGAATCTGAGGCCCCACCACGGACCTGAGGGTGAACGTGCACTTAGTGGGATCTCAAGGTGATGGTGGGCACCGGTGCTTCTCAGCTTAGCTGCGAGTTAGAATCCCCCCCTCAAGTGTTTAAAAAATCCCCAAGTAGGGGCCGGCCCGGTGGCGCAGTGATTAAGTGTGCAGGTTCCGCCAGTTTGGATCCCAGGTGCGGACATGGCACCGCTTGGCACGCCATGCTGTGATAGGCGTCCCACATATAAAGTAGAGGAAGATGCGCACGGATGTTAGCTCAGGGCCAGTCTTCCTCAGCAAAAAGAGGAGGATTGGCCACAGATGTTAGCTCAGGGCTAATCTTCCTCAAAGAAAAAGAAAAAATCCCCAAGTTCACGCCACACCCCAGAGGCCAATTAGGTGAGAATTCTCCGGAGCCTTTGTCTTTTTGTCAAGCCCTCAGGTGATCTCCTTCAGGCCAGACTGAGAATCAGGCCACCGCACTCTGGGAGGCGGGGGGGGGTGGGGGGGGGGGGGGGGGGGAGGAGTCTCTTTCTTCATCTGTGCCTGAGGTCACTGACCTGGGGACACAGCCCTGTGTCTGGCCCGGCCTCACTCCCTAACAGGACTGGTCTTGCCCACTCCCTTCACCCTCTCTTCACTGGCCTCCCAGCTGTCTCAGTTTTCCTCCCACCTCCCATCTGCCACCAAATCTGCCATCCCAGTTGGGCCCTCTGTCCAGCCAGTCGTCCACGGTCCCTGTGACATAAAAGGGAAGTCCTGCTTAGAGCTGGGGAATCAGACCACGGGGAAGTGTCTCAATGAGGAAGGCGGATGAGGCAATGAGAGCCTGCAGAAGGGCCTCACCCATCACACTCACCTGACCCCTGGGTCTCTGGGCCCAGAGCTGACCGGGCCCCTTCCCCACTGAGCGCCCCTCCCGGAGGCCCCAGCTGGAGGGGACCTTGGTCTGGGCCTGGCATGGCGTCCTCCCTGGGGTCCGGAGGTCAGCACACGGCAGAGCATGTTGTGGGAGGGAGGGAAACAGCGGAGTCAAGAAACTAGTGACCGGGTTGACAAAGTGTTGAGGTCGGATGCACGAAGGAGACCGTAGCAGGCAGGACGGGGACTCAAGAACGACCCCACAGGATCTAGGGACAGGCCGGGGCTGTCTCCGCCTACTTTCCTTCCTCCTCTGCCCTCCCCACCCTGCCATCAGCCCCCACCCAGTGGGGCCCGTGGAGCAAAAGCCACAGTCACTTCCTGAAGGCAGCGGCCCCGGCTCAGGTCCCACTGGCCCCGTGGCCCACTCGCCTCGTGGCCCGCCACCTGCCTGCAGCCATGGTGAGTGAGTCCCCAAGCTCCGGGAGAGCCCCCAACTGACCGGAGGCAAAGGGTGCCTGGGTGGAAATGGGAGTGGAGCAGTGAGGAGGGCAGGAAAGCCATCTGGGAACGGAGAGTGACCATCACAAAGGCCCAGAGGTGGGAAGCATCCAAGACGCACCCCTGAGACAGCTTGGGCTCCAAGGGGCTGTGGCCCAGGCAAGGCTGCGACCATAAGGGGGCACAGATGACACTTCCTGGACTACTCCCCTCCCTCCATGTCAGCGTGAACAGCAAGCGGGTAACAGGCAGCCAGGGTGAGTGCAGGGGCTTCCTGTGAATGAGAAAGTGGGTCATGCGCCCGCTGTCCCCCCACCCCGGCTGTCACCCAAGGTCACCTGCTGATCCTGATTCTGTGGCCCTGTGGGTCACCCTGGGGCCCTTTCCCCGACCACCCCCTGTAGAGGACCTTTCACAGAGGCATTTCAGGCCCCAGAAAGGAATCGCCACCCTCCTCGTTCTCCAGATGAAGACAGCGAGGCAGTGACGGGGGCACAGTCCACGCGGTTCTGCCTCTCCCCTCCCCCAATCTCCTTGACCCCAGTGAAGCAAGACTTGGGGAGCCTGCAGCGAGACCACCTCTGGGGTACCTTGTCGGGTGGAGCAGGCCTGGCCCACTTGTGCCTCTGCCTGTGTCTGGGGCAGGCTGGATGTGACACAGATGGTGCATAGGCCTGCCTGTGCCCTCCATGGGGGCCTGCCTGCCAGCCTCGTGGGCACCCCTGTCGGCCCAGGTGTCTGGGACCGTTAAGAGAGCCCCTGCGCCCACCTCTGCCTCCACGTCTCTCTCTCAGTGTCTCTGCATCCGTCCACGTGAGTCCATGATGGACAGACTGGACGTGGCTGAGTCCACGCCTGCCTCTGTGCCCTGCGTACATTCTTTATTTCAGCAGATATTGACTGAGCCCCAACTGGGTGCCAGGCACTGAGAGGACAGCAGTGAAAAAGCCGCAGCACTGCCCTCACATTTCAAGAACAATAGGAGTGAAATAAATAGTATGACACAAGGTGGCAGGTGCTGAGAGAAAAACCGTGCAGGCTGGGGAGGATGGAGCGTACTGGCAAGGGGGCATTGACTGTTTTCAATTAGGTAAGAAGGCCTAATAAGGAGAGGCTGGAGCAGAGAAGTGGAGGAGCAGGAAGAAGAGAACCACGCGGTGGGGGACTGTCCCAGGCAAGGGGCAGGAGGGGGGAGAAGGAGGGGGATGGAGAAGAGGAGTCGGAGGATGAGTTGGTGACCAGGTAGGGGCTGCTGGCTGGCTGGTTCAGGGCCTGCTGAGAAAGGAAGGCAGGCTGCCGGATTTCAAGCAGAGGGGCACAGACCGACTCGCTTCCCCTGGCTGCTGTAGGGGGACCGACCAGGCATGGGGGGGCGGGAGAACAGGGAGGAGCCTGTTACAATAATCCAGGCAACAGGGGAAGGTGCTTCTGGCAAGTTCCTCCAGTGGGTGACAGTGGTGCAGGCGATGAGAAGTGGTTGGATTCCGGATGTATTTTGAAATTAGAACAGAAAGAACTGGGGACATGGCGGTGCAAGAACGAGGGGATCTCGAGGATGCTGGGAAGGAAGGCGCCACCAACTGAGGGGGGTGCTGGGGAGCAGCAGGCTGGTGGGGGGCAGAAGCTCAGTCCTGATGTGGGGCAACTCAGGTCCTGATGGGGGTGAGGTCGGGTCCTAGTGGGGGGAGGTCGGGTCCTGATTCAGGGGGAGGTCGGTTCTTGATTGCAGGGGAGGTCGGGTCCTGATAGGGGGAGGTTGGGTCTTGATTGAGGGGGAGGTCAGGTCCTGATAGAGGGAGGTCGGGTCCTGATGGGGGCAGGTCAGGTTCTGGTGCGGGGAGGTCGGGTCCTAGAGGGTAGGTGCGCATTTGGAGCCCAAGTGGAGAGGTCAGGAGGTATGGTTTAGGAGCTTGGGAAATGTGGGAGTCCCCGACCGACAGAGAAGAGAGCCAAGGGCAGAGGATGGGAAAAGGAGCTAGCAGAATGGGAGCCCAGGGAAGGGGGTGTGTCCCCAAGGCGGTCTCTCCACAACCCGTGTGTTTGAGTCCCTGCTTGACTGGCTCCATGTCCCCTAGGGGAGCCATCAGGACTTCCGGAGCCTTCAAGCAAAGTTCCAGGCCTCTCAGCCTGGGACCAGCGAACAACCCCAAAAACCCCCAAAGCCCGAGGTCAACAAACTCCTCAAGAAGTTTCCGCTGCCTGAACTAAACGAGCACCCCAAGAAGCCACAGCCCGAGTTCAGTGCAGTGCCCAGGACACCCCGGCAGCCTGAGTTCACTGGTCTCCCCAAGAAACCCCCACAGCCTGAGTTCGCTGATCTCCCCAAGAAGCCCCTGCAGCCTGATTTCGCTGGTCTCCCCAAGAAGCCCCCGCAGCCTGAGTTCACTGATCTCCCCAGAAAGCCTCTGCAGCCTGATTTTGCTGATCTCCCCAAGAAGCCCCTGCAGCCTGAGTTCGCTGATCTCTCCAGAAAGCCCCCACAGCCTGAGTTCACTGATCTGCCCAAGAAGCCCTCCAAACCTGAGTCCAGTGAACTCTCCAAAAAGTTCCCACAGCTCGAGGCCACTCTGTTCCCCAGGAAGGCCCCACAGCCGGCAGCCGGTGAGGCCCCTCAGAAGGCCTTGCAGCTGGAGCCCAGCGCTCTTGCCCAGAAGCCTCCACAGCCTGAGCTCAGCAACCCTGCCAGGCCTCCCTCAGAACCCAAATTCAGTGCGTTCCCCAGGAAGGTACGGCAGCCTGAGCCCAATGAGGCCACCCCGAAGCCCTCGCAGCCCGAGTTCAATGCAAACCTCAGAAAGCCCCCACAGCTGCAGGTCGGCGGCCTCCCTAAGAAGTCCCTGCTGCAGGCTGAGTTCAGCGAGGTCCCTCAGGCGCCCCCCTGGAAGCCTGAGTCCAGTGAGCCCCACCCCCACTCCTCGCAGCCCGACCTCAGTGCCCTTCCCAAGAAGCCCCCGCAGCCTCAGCTGAGTGACCTCCCCAAGAAGCCCCCGCAGCCTGAGTTTGGTGACCTCTCCAGGACGTCCTCGGAGCCCGAGGTCAGTGCGCTTCCCAAGAGGCCGCGGCAGTCGGATTTCAAACCGCTCTCTAAGAAGCGCCCCCAGCCCGAGCACGGCGGCCTCCCCAGGACGTCCTCGGAGCCCGAGTTCAGCCTGCTCCCCAGGAATTTTCTGCAGGTCGAGTGCCGGGGACCGCCCCGCAAGTTCTCGCAGCCCGAGACCAGCGCTTTGCTCAAGAAGCGCCCGCAGCCTGAGTTCTTCGGGGATCTCCCTAGGAAGCCCCTGCTCCCTGGCTCCGTGTCCGAGAGCTCACTGCCCACTGCTGTGGCGGGTGGCAGACCCAGGTTCCCGCTCAGCCCGGGGTTCGGAGCCAGGCAGCAGAGACCAGGGGCGCTCACTACCAGTGGAGGGTCAAGGCTGAGCCTCAAACCCCGGCGGAGGCCTCTGCCCTCGGTCAGCAGCCTGGGACCCCCTCCGGCCAAGCCCCCGCTGCCCCCAGGCCCCAGGGATGTCCAGAGCTTTCAGAGGCCCTCGGCAGCGGCCACAGGTGGGTCAGGCGGCACGGGCAGCAAGGAGGGGACAGAGGTGCCATGGCCGTGCTGGCCTCCCTTCCACTCCCGTCTCTCCACAGCTCCACGGAGGAGCCCCTCTTCTGCCGGAACCCTTTTCCAGGCCCGCCAGCCTGCAGACCTCCTGCAGTGAGTGTGCGGGGCGAGGGGCACGGGCGCAGGGGGTGCGGCTGAAGGGGGCCCTCACTCAGGTATCCCCGCAGGGCCCCGGACGAGATCTACGAGGTGTACGACGACGTGGAGTCCGCAGACGACTCCAGCCCCAGCCACAAGGACAGAGGTTTGTTGGTGGTGGGGCTGGGCCCTCAGCCAGACCAGCCTGCCCAGGCACCTGGCAACGTCCGTCACACAAGGGCATTTTCTGCCCTGCTGCGGGTGTGAGGCCAAGTGACAGTCCCCCTTCCTGGCAGTGCCAGGGGAGAAAGCAGAGGGGAGACGGGCTTTTCAGAAAGGTCACACCAGCTCCTGGTGGGTGGAACAGTGTGCGGAAGGGCAGCCCAGGAGCCAGTGAGTGTGGTGTGGCCCAGGTGGTGGCAGAAGGCATGGAGAGCAGTGGGACAATCAGCTCAAAAGCAGCAGGAGGACCTGGCGCTGTTTCCAGGGGCGAGAGGGACGGAGCAAGCGCCTGACATGGCTGAGGCCCAAGTCTCAAGCCCGCAGCCTGGGTGCAGAGTGGAGCCATCCCTGGGTAGGGGACAAAGTGTCAGGTTCCACCTTAGACCTGCTGTTTGAGATGCTTGAGGGATGTCCAGGCAGGACAGGGGCCTGAACTCTGCAGCAGATCCTCCGGGTCTGCGGGCCCAGGCAGCTCATTTGCTCTCAGTGCTCTGAGTTCCAAGGGCCCTGTGCTCCCTTCTTCCAAGTCTCTGCTCCTGGAGAGCAGGATGGAGGCGCAGGAGGCCTACGCCTGCCCCCTAGCTCCAGGGCTAATGCCTTCAACCAGCAATGCGTGAACAGAAAAAATGGCTTCCAAGGCAATGTCCCACCCATTTTATAGATGTGGAAGCTTGAGGATCCCAGAAGTGATTTGCCCCAGCTCACAGAGCTAGTACGCAGTGCCCTGGGGGCTGGAGCCCAGGCCCTCTGCCCCCAGGCTGCTTCCCTGCCCTGTCTTTGGGAAGAGCTTCCGGCAGAGGAACCTCACACCAGGGCTGCCTGGGGGATCTCCGGCTGAGGCCTCTGCGGCCGGCCGAGGCTCCCTCCTGGCCCCATCTGCTTCTCCCGGGCTTTCCCTGGGGTGCTGCTTGCAACACGTCTCTGTTGCCACAGAGCTTCCTGGCAGGGCCCCTCCTGCTTCTGCTCCAGTGAGGCTCTGTGGCCAGAGTCTGGGGGCCACTCTTGGGGCTGGGACGTGGGGAGGGAGTGCCTCTGGCCACACCACCTCCAGCAGCCTTGCAGCTGCTTCCCCTCTCCTTCTTTAACCCCAAACCCACCAGGCACATCCCTACCTCTGTTCACTGTCCCTGCCACTGGACCGCCTTCTCCCCATTCCGTGCCGCTCGCTTCCCTGGATCTCGCCCTCCTTGAGGCCCCGTGTGGGGCTCACAGGTGTGCAGACTGTCCCGAAGTCTGCTCTGCCCTTTTCCAGTCTCCTCCATTGGAAGGACTCTCGCCTCCTGGCAGCAGTGGCAGTTCTACTCCAGAGGCTCCGTGCACAGCCGGGCGCTCCTCTGGAGGGGCCAGGCCCAGCTCTTCCCCAGGATCTGAGGATGGCCTACTCAGGCTCACAGCCAGGAAGCTCGGGCCACGGTGCGCCCGGTCTGTGCTCTCTGCTGCTGTGGACAACTTTGTAGGGGCCCTGGGGCACCTGAGTCAAGACCGCTCCCAGCTGGGTGACCATCTCTGGCCTGGGCAGCCTCTGGGAGGGAGGAGCAGCTGCAGAGTGCTCTGGGTGGGACCGTGCACGGCACCCATCCAAACATCAGGCCTGGAGGCAAGCTCAGTGTCTGAAGGGGTGCGAGTGTACCCACAAACACCCAGCACTGGGCACTTGATGGGAGGGACTGCTGGCCTCCAATGTCCAGGGTGACGCTTTGAGTCATTCAAAGAGGACGGCAGAAAGCTGGGGTGCCCGGTTCTGGATCCTTCACTCACCTGGTGTTCGTGAGGCTCTCGCTGTAAGCCAAGCCCTTGGCCAGCAGGGCTCACACCTGGCAAGCTGGTCATTCGCTAGGAATCAGCCCTCACAGTCCAGATCTCAGCATCAGCCAGGCCAGTCTGAGCCCCACCCCCACCCACCCCCCACCCTGTCAGCCCCTTCTCAGAGGCGGACTTTGTTTTGCCTCTAGGAAATGCTTCCCTTTGCCTTATTTTTGACCCAAACCTCATTACAATTCCCAGAACCCAATCTGCTCTAGGGGGTAGACACGAAATGGCCTCAAGAGCCTAAAGTAAATCCTGCCTCTATCCCTTAACAGCTGGCTGGCTTTAGACGGGTTATTTACCTCTCTGGGCATTTCGTCATCAGCCAGTTGAGAATGGCAGTATGGCCCACTGTCACCAATAAGGTTGTGTGAGGGGTGAAATGAGTGCTGTACCTGGCGTGCAGCAGGAGTGCAGAAAATGCAAGGCAATCTCCTAGAACTCACGCCGAGGAGGAGAGGGATGTGGAGAGGGTGGGCAGCAGGGGTCAGGGGACGGATGTCCTCTGAACTGACGTCCAGGGAAGGCTCACTTAAGATCAAGCTGCCAGGCTGAGAGGCTGAGCCAACGGGCCCTGCCCTAACTTGGCGTTCTGACTGCCCCAGATGAAGTGCCATCTACCCAGCAGTCCCCCAGGAGGCCACCCCAAGACCCAGAGCTCAGGTACCACAGGGCAAAGGGCACGGGACAGGGTGGGGCTGAGCTGTGGGAGGACAGTGGAAGGGGACTCCTGAGGCCCACACCTTGCTCAGCAGCACCCAATTCCTTTGGGGGTCAGGAAGGAGAAGGGCCCCCAGGAAGAGCAGATGCCAGCCATGGACCCGAAGGTCCTGAAGCAGATCCGGAAGGCGGAGAAGGCTGAGCGGGAGTTCCGGAAGAAGTTCAAGGTGTGGATGCCAGGCTAAGCCAGGGTCAGCCCCAGTTGACCAAGGCCCCCAATTCCACCCTCGGAAGGAAGCCAGGGGTCCTGGGTGGCAGCACAGGCGAAAGCTCTCTCTTCTCCCTCCAGTTTGAAGGGGAGATTGTGATTCAGACGAGGATGATGATCGACCCCAATGCCAAGACCCGTCGTGGGGGCGGCAAGCACCTGGGGATCCGGCGTGGGGAGATCCTGGAGGTGATCGAGTTCACCAACAAGGACGAGATGCTATGCCGGGACACCAAGGGCAAGTGTGAGTGAGGCATACCCGGCAGCCCTGGGGAGAGGGGGCCACCACAGGGCCAAGCACTCACCCGTGCCTCCTCTCTTCGCAGATGGCTACGTGCCCAGGACAGCTCTACTGCCCCTGTGAGTGCAGCCGGGACTAGGGGGGCACGGGCTGGGGGAGGGGCCGGGGGCCTCGCTGACCCACTGTGTTCTCCACCAGGGAAACGGAAGTATATGACGACGTGGACTTCTGGGGTATGTAGATGCTCTGGGGCGCTGGAAGGGACCACAGTGCCTCGGGAGGGGGTATGCCCCACCCCCAGGGGCTGTTCCCTGTTTGCTTATGTGGGGAGGTGTCACTGGAAGTCACCCTTCCTCGGCAGACCCTCTGGAAAGCCAACCACTCCCCCGGGGACGATAAGGCCTGCAGGTGTGGGGACCTGGGACAACCCACCAGCTCAGCCACCTGCTAAACCCAGGAGCCCTGGATCCCAGCCTGGCGGCCACAGAACTCCCAGACTCCAGCTGACCACATAAAGCCCCTGTTTAAAGCAGTCCCTGCTTCCTGTCTTTCTTTTCCCTCCTGGTTGGCACAGAGCAGAGCCATGATCAAACACTTGGGGGGGGGGGGTCATCGACTCTCTCCTCCAGGGTCTCACCCCTCAGAGAGAAAGGGCAGGAAGAGAAAAGTGGGGCAGGGAGAAAGTGGCCGGGGAGGGGGCGCCTTGCTAGACCTCAAGGTGGGATTGCCTGAGATGGGGCTCCTCGCCATGTGCCAGCCAGAGTGGAGGGGAGGCAGGTAGGAGCCGCCCCCAGCCCACATCCCAAGCAGCAGCCGCAGGTCCTCACACGCTGCCCACCTGTGCATGAGGTCACGTCTTGGGAGGGGAGCAGGGAGCGTGACCCAGTTCTGACAGAGCCCAGGAATCCAGTTCAGCCTGAATCTCTGACACAACCACATCTGTTCAGACCCTTGCACCTGCTTGGTTTATTTTAGCAAAAAAAAGCCACTATGGACTGAATGTGCACCCCCACCCCCACCCCAATTCCTACACTGAAAACCTAACACCCAGCGTGACGGTACTGGGGTCTCTGCCCTCATGGATGGGATTCGTGCCCTCGTCAAAGAGGCCCTAGAAAGGCCCATGTCCCTTCTGCCACGCGAGTTTACAGCTGGAAGGTGCCATCTGTGCACCAGGGCCCTCACCAGACGCTGAACCTGCCGGCGCCCTCACCTTGGACTTCCCAGCCTCCCGAGCTGAGAAACCCATGTTTGTTATAGCAGCCCGACAAAGCCAAACTGGAACAGAGCCTGGCGCAGCATCTGTGCCCACAGGCCCACCGCACCAGGGCAGACGGGCGGCTCTCCCAGCCAGGTGCTCCATTACCGGCTCTGGCGGATTCAACTTTCACAGTTTTCCTAAAGTAGGCGGGGCCAACGGCCTCCAACTCCCGGGGCCACAGCTCCAGGGGAGAAAGGAGACTCAGTGGCTCTGCCCCCCAACACACATGCAAAAGCAAGCAGCTTTCAGGAACTGGTATTTATTATCAAAGTCATATTTGATGTCAACAAGATGCCACAACTACAAAAAAAATTGCGCACATTGCAATCTCAATGCAAACAGTCAAATGGAACCCCAGTCATTAAAAAAGTAATTCAAATTACCCCAAAAAGCAACTGAATTTTTTAAACATCTTTATACATCCAGCCAACAAATTAAAATGGTTAACAAGAAAAAATACAAATTCAGAGGTCTGGTATCGATGTTTAAAAAAGGCAACTGCTTAAGCGTTTCTATCGATTCGAACATCAATCTCTCGGCCACTCAGCTTCATCCCATTCATCATCCGGCAGGCTCTCTCAGCCACCTCTGGCGACTCAAACTTAACCACACCGCACCCCTTGGACTTCCCGTTCTCCATCTTGATGTCGGCATACAGCACGTGGCCTGGCACAGGAGGGAAGAAGAGACCACACTCATCAGGCAAACCCGGAGCACAGCCTCAGCCTGGGCTCCACTCAGTCCAGATCACCTGGTGGATTTCGGGTGACAGAGGCCAAGGGAGTGTGGCCCTGGCGCCTGAACGCTCAGAACGCAGGTGGGAACCCAGTGACCGCGGCCCCCAGCCACACCGCCATTCCTCTGCCAGCAGGACAGCGGTCTGACTGCCCCGTGATAAGCATTTCTGGCGGCTTCAGGTGCCGCCCTGACACTCGAGTCTAAACTAGCGGCTGTGGGAGGCCAACTTCATCGCCAAGTTCCAGAGGCCTCCTCTTTAATACCCTGCACCACCACGTTTACAAGGCCATCGCCCATACAGGGGACACTTGTGCAAAGTCCACTGGTGTGTAATAGTGAGTGGGCTGCACACTCACTCAGGCGTGGGTTGAGCATCCAGGTATGTGTCAAGCGTCATGGAAACAAACGCACAGGGGAAGAGTGTAGAAATGCAGGGCTCTGCTCCTGGGAGAGCCAAGGACACAACAGTGTGGCCAGTGCTAGGGGTCCCCAATTCTAGAGCCATTAACTTGGCCTGAGGGCAGGTCAACAGCCGGGAGGCTTCCCATGGGGAGTTTTGAGTTAGCTTAAGTGGAAGTTCACTAGAAGGAGGCCTCCTGCTGGTAACAGCTGGCCACAGAGCACTTCTGGGGCACAGCACTGGCAAGCTCATGGTGGGGCGGGGGCATGGTGCGATGAAAAGAGGAAGGGACCAAGCCTTAAAGGGCTCATGAGTTTGGACTTTCTTTCGCCAGTGAGGAACAGCTCCAGGCCCTGAGGCACGGGGAGTGGCGGGATCCCATCTCACTTTTCAGAACGTCTAGCTCCAATGTGGCAAGTAAGGAGGGGAAGGAGGGCAGAAGGGGGCCCCAGGCAGGCTGTGGCTCAAGAGCTGCCCCAGGAGCAGCAGCAGGAAGGGGGAAATCGGCGCCACCAGTGAAGGAGGAAATGAGAGAACGCTGGGGAGGCCTTGATCCAGCGAGCCGCCCAGACAGGCCTCTGGCTCAGGGCTGGGGTTCCCACTTGACAAGGTTAAAGGAGGCGGGGGCGGCGCTCACCCAGAGACAGCTCAACTTCCTTTCGGCCACAAAGTGAACCTTCCAGAATGGTTGCCTCGTGTGCCAGGAAACCACAGCCAGAGACCCTGAGCCTCATCCACACAGAGGCTGCTCTGCACCCAGAGCCTGTGCCCTCACCTGTGGGACCAGCTGGGCAAGGACTCTGAGGCATGAACCCACAGTGCTGTGGTGGAAAGAGACCTTGTCTCAGACGTATTTATTTTAGTGTCACTGAGAAGCCATGTGACCTTGGGAACGTGACTTTGCGTGACTCGTGTAAAATGGGGACAGCACGACCTCCTTTCAAAAGCGGGAAAAGGAGAAACAAAGATAGTTAAGGATGAAATGAGAACACAGCGGAAAAGTGTCTGACACACAGTGGGCAACTCAACAAGCCGCCTGAATGTGTGCACAGGCAGAAAAATGGCATGTCTCATCAGGCCTCTAGTCGTGGCCGGTGGCTGTGCAAACTGGGATGGAAGCATCGTGGCACCACAAAGGCGTCACCCACAAGCTCCGCTTTCTGAAGCCACAACACACGGAAGCCCCCAGAGAGCCCTGGGCAAACACTTACCACACTCGTTGAATTTGTCCTTGAGCATTTTCCATGTAAAGTCAAACGGGAGCTGTGGGAGACAAGGAGAGATGGATGAGCGACCCCAGCAGGCCCCACGCAGGAGCAGCATGGCGGTCTCTGAGGACTCCTCAGCGGAGACCGGCTGACCTCACACTGAGCCCACCAGCGAGAGGGAAGTGAGTCTCTCTGGATGAGCTTCTAAACTAGCAGGCCAAGGGCACTCCCTTGGGGCTTTATCTGCCCGTGCGAGTGTCACAGGAGAGCACAACGTAGCTGCCTGTGGGGAGCGGCCCAGAGAACCAGCCAACAGCAGCTGAAGGTGGTCAATTTGCTAAAGATAATTCAGACACAGCCGTTTTTCCTCTGAACTGTGAAGCCAAGGCTTAGCAGCTCTTTAAGCCAAAGGCTCGAGAAACTGGAGTTCTTCAGCTCGCTGCCCGTTCCACCTAGTAGTCAGACAAGCCCAGGCTTTCACAAACCCACTATTCTTGCTGTACAAGTGTCTTAAGCTCTCACATCCCCTTCGCACCCTACCAACATCAAACTTTGGGGACAGTGATAAGGTGGCCTCGCCTGCTACTCAGCTCCCCTTCTGAGGGCATCGCCTCTGACTTCAACCTGCCGCCATCCAGTACTGCTGACTCCCTGCCTCCCTCCTCCCTTTCTGTGTAAAACCACTGAGAAGTTCCTCAAGAGCCACTTACATTCCTCACAAATATCTGGCAAGCCTTCCTGGCCACCCCAGGAGCATGGCCTCCCGCTCCACCAAAGGAGCCTGCGAAGCTTCCTCCAAAGTTGCCACGCTCCATCTCGATGGCGCGGTCAAAGCTGGCACCGCCGCCGCCACCCATGGCCAGGCCCATGCGCTCAATGCCAGCGCCCAGGGCCGGGCCCATGGCAGGACCCATGCGCTCCAGGCTGTTGGCGCCCATGCGCTCCAGGCCCATGCGCTCGAGACTGTTGGCGCCCATACGCTCCAGGCCCATGCGCTCCAGGTTGTTGGCGCCCATGCGCTCCAGGCCGGTGGCCATGCGATCCATCACAGGGCCCATGCGCTCCAGGCCAGCCCCCATGCCTGCGGGCACCATGCGCTCCATGCTCAGGCCCATGCGCTCGATGGCAGGGCCCATCCGCTCCACACCGGAGCCCATGCGCTCAATGGTCTGGCCCACACGGTCGATGGGGGCGGCCATGCGCTCGAGGCCAAAGCCCATGCCGGCACCCATGCGCTCCACGCCAGAGCCGATGCGCTCCATGGTCTGGCCCATGCGCTCGATGCTGGAGGCCATGTGGTCGAGGCCCAGTGGGCCCATGCGCTCGATGCCAGAGCCCATGCGCTCGACTGAGCCCATGCGGTCCATGACCAGGCCCATGCGCTCGATCTCGGAGCCCACACGATCCATGCCGTGGCCCAGGCCTGCGCCCATGCGCTCCATGCCGGCACCCCCAATGCGGTCAATGCCAGGGCCCATCCTCTCGATTCCAGGGACACTGCCTCCACCTCCACCTGAAACAGACACACAGCACAGGCAGAAGTCAGGGACTTGTGCATGTGAGAGCACACCATGCCAGGAGGGTGACGTGGGTGCAGAGGCCTGGGCACTTCACAAACTCAACCACGACTCAACAATTAAGCCCCACAGTAACTTATCACGAGCTAGCCCTCAAATGCTGACAGCTGTTAGCGCTGGGCAATGAGCCTACTATTCTTCCTATTCTGGGCCACGGCTCAAATCTCCGTAACAGAAAGAGAAAAGCCTGCCCTGGAGGACAGCGTTCTCCATGCTCCTTCAGAAGTGTTAGGACTTGTGACAAGCTTTGTGAGCCACGGCTGTCAATTCCTGAGATCTCTGTGGTTTCCCCACCACCAGACATTGAGAAATGCTCTCAAGCGGGCAGGCTTGGAAACCCCACACTCAGAGGGTCACACGGTGTAACAGATTACACGGATTATATGGTGACAACTCAAAAGCACGCAGCACCTTTATCCTCTCCCAGCTGTCCCTCTACGATGCCCTGCTGGTGGCCAGTCTGGCTGCATTTCCTTAGCACCTCCAGAGCACACAGAAGCTACACTTCGGCCATGTAATCAAGAAGAGAGAAAACAAACACCAAAACCAATACAGATCCTCTGTGTGCAAAGGGACACAGCCACCTCCAGAGAACCTCACTTGTCGGGAAAGCACCCACTGACTTGTGCATCACTCTGCTGGCTTCAGAGGAAAAGAAGTGGATGGCACTGCACAGTGCCTTCTGGAAGAGGCGGAGGGTCAGTCTCTCACTACCACGGTCCAGCAAGACATGTGCTGGCAGGTCAGCAGTAGTGCACAGTGACCCCATGATGCTGGCAACTCAGGACAAGGAGGGTCTGCCTCCACCACCAAGGTCACCCCCCACAACTTTCCCACATGCAGAGCCCAAGGGTCCCTCTCACTCAAGCCTCACCACTGCCACCACACTGCCACCTGCCTCTGAAACTGGGCACTGGAGCCTGCAGCCAACCCACGACTGATCAAGCAGCCCAGTCCAAGATGCAGACTCGAGAAGAGGAAACCCAGCAGTTCTCTAACTGACCGAGGTCGTGACCTCCCACGAGTCCCTCCACTTCTCCATGTCTGTTTCCTTAGCTGAGTAACAGCACACACAATTTTAATATTTGCCAGCAACTACAAAAAAGGTGAGACCTAGAGAGGGTAGGGGGCATGCCCAAGAGCATGAGAAATGAAGCTGGCTCCCCAGATGCCGCCAGCAGCAGAGAACTAGGAAGAAGCAGTGCCCACGTGGAGTGCTGGCATCAGCCCCCACAGAAATAACCAGCACGTGGAGTCACCAAGGAAATGCCCAGACACTCAGAGCCGTGGAAAAAAACCAGGCTGAAAAAAGTACATTGAGTTCTAAGTACCCATTATAAAAATATCTATTAATGGAAAGATACATTCCAAAGTGTTCACAGTATTCATCACTGGGCAGTGAGATTTCAGATAATGACTTCCTTCATAATTTTCTGAATTTTTCTGAGTACATGTGTATATATTTTAGCAAGCATGCTACGTATTAGGTGGTATACTTTTATAGTCAAGTGAAAATATTTACTGCCAGAATTTACAATTTTATAGTATTGAAAACAAAAGTACCCAAACTGCATGGCCATTATAATAATGACAGTGGCTAACACTTACACAGACCTACGCAGGTACCTTTCCTATACATTTACTCATTTACTCTTCACAACAACCCCGTGAGGTAGGTACTATCATATCCCCATTTTACAGTAAGAAAACCAGAGAGGTTCGGTAACTTGCCCAACGTCACACAGCTGGGTAGAGGCAGAGCTGGCTCCCACCCCAGGCAGTCTACTGTAGAGCCCATGCTTTCCCCCACTATACTCTACTGTCCCCCACAGTAACAACCTATTCTAAACATCAAAACATCAAAACTAAGCGTGTCCTACCTCCTCCCTGCTTTGCAATGATCTCTCCTCTCTTCAGTGCATTACTTAGGATTTCTAAGGAAATCAGGAAGAAAAAAAAATTAGCCAAATTTCTCTATGTAATAGAAATTTGTTTATTACAGATTCCAGAGTAGGACTACTACTAATTTCAAAATAAAACATAGAGGAAAGGGGGAGGGGTTGAGAAACGGACAGACAGACAGGATCATTTTCCTGGAAACTTTAAGAAGCCGGATGACTGGTGGCGCTGCTGGGATCCCCTGGAGCTGCAGAGTCCAAGGCCCGGGGGAGGGCCCTCCGGGAGAGCGCTCAGCAGAGCTGGGAGCCAGTGTGCACCCAGGAACTGAGCTTGGAGAGTCAGAGCAAGAACGGGGCCAGTCGCACAGTTTTCTACAGCTGGTCCAGACCCTCAGTACTCACAGCCCGACGCCCACACCCACCCAGATCCACTCCACACCTCACGGCTATCCTTCAGCAAACGACAGCTGTAGCTACACTCACAGCAGAAGCCCTGCAAACCAGGAGCAACCACACGCAGCGCTGGAAATACGCCCGAATTAACGAGCCCCGCATGGCAAGACTTCAGCCAGCGGAGCCCACCAGCCCCGCCTGGAAGGGCCGCTGTGATGGAGACTAGGTGCCAGACAATGCCTCGGCAAAGTAAAAACCCCAATACACACACCAACAGAAAACGCTGCTGCTGGCCTGCCAATGGGCCATCCAAATCTCCTTCAAGTTCGTCTCATGCTATCGTTAGTGCTGGCTTCGAAAGCTCCTTCTCAGTGTTTCACTCTGTAGAAGCAAGTTCCACGCACCCCTTCTCTGGTCCTGAAGTGTGCTCAGCAACATGGACAACAGTTCCAGAGCACACCTCGTACTGCGACCATGACCACGAGGAGGTTACCCCTACCCCACAGCCATGTCTGGTATGACAACTCCCTGCCAAAGGAAGGAGGTGGGAATGGACGCCAAGAAGGCACAGCCCTCCCAGGCAAGCACAGGGCTCATCCTTCCGGCACGCCCGCGGCCCTGCTCCACATGCCCAGCCGAGGTGCACTTTCCTCCAACCACTCCCTGCCACAGCCTGCACAGCCATCCGCCACTGGTTTGAAAGAAAAGCCGAACTCTTCCCACGGGCACTCACAGGCCTCCCTGCTGCGGCTTGACCTCAATCTGTTCTTCGTGCCCCAGGGAGACCCTCTCCAGCTGCTGTATACCCTCTACCTACGCTGAACCCTCGCAGGCCCCCAGCCCCTCCAGCACAAGGCGCGTCCCCTGCTCGGATCCAGTGGTCTTGGCGCACAACGCTTCTAGCAGCCATGGAGAGCAGGGCTTTTCCCAGTCTTCACACAGAGAAAATGATCACCTTCGTGTGGTGCTCACATGGCTGCCAGGGGCCCGGGAATCCACAGCTCCCTCACCAGGCCGCTCCTGCATACGGACCTCTGCTGCCGCCCTGAGCCACCCTCAGCATCGGCTCCTCCGCTGCACCAGGCCCTTCAAAGTCAAGGACCACAGTATCCATCTAAATCCCTGCAAACATCCACTGCCTTGTCTGGAGAGAGGGACACTGAGTAAGGAGGCACCACACAAAGCAGCACCAAAACGCTCCAAGTGTCAAGTAAACAACACAGCAGAAAGATCAAGAAGTGAATCCGAAAACCCAATCCCGGCAACTACTCTGAAACCGACAAATATTTTAGTTGGTACAAAGACCTTTTTACTAACTGGGGTCTGATCACAAGGAGCAGCAGGGAATTCTAGAACAAAGCCCTCTGTTCTTGCCCATGGTCACTCTGGGAGGCCTCAGGATAAACAGGCGACACAGTCTCCAGCACAGAGAAAGTGCCAGAGCAGCAGGAGATAGCAAGGCCTCAGATGCTGCGTCTATCCAGGTTGGGACGAGCTTCCTGTTGCCACATGCAGCCACCTCACCAAATCTACCTCTCATGCCACTGCAAGAGCGGGGACCAGGCTGACGGCCTCATCACAGAGGTGAGGCGCACCACAGAGTGGCAAAGGATGAAAGCTCAGAGCAGGAGAAAGTAACTATGGGAGCACGGCCACGTGCCATCTTGCTCTCACCACTGGTATCCACAAACCGGTATTTGAAGCCAAATGACAAATTTTAAAGTATTTAAAAAAGACTCTACCATTGCAAGACACAGAAACAAAGCCAGTCAAGAAAACAAGAAGCTTTTAACTGACCTAGTCACAGATTATGAATCCACTCCAAATTCTAGAGCTTTGAAGAACCTAGAATAAAGCTACAGTCCAATCAAGCAAGTACAGGAAAAAGGTAACTCTTCACTACCAGCCAAGTGAGATGCAAGAGAACCATTCGGCTTCCTCACTGTGGTCAGGGAACAAGTGTAACCAGTCTCCACCAAACAGAATCGACTCCGAGGGACACAGTTTCTAGTAATTCCTGATCTTCATAAATGACACAAAGACGACGGGAGTCCCAGAGATGATCTGCAGAGTTAAGAATCCTGTCTCATTCACGAGCTGAAGGATGAGTCTCTTAGGGCCTTCATAAATTCTAACACAGCTCAACTCAAACAAGCTACATATCAAAAGCTTAAAATCCTCACATCCAGCCCATAAAGAGGTGTCCCATAAAGAGAGGCTGAGCTCTCTTTGCATTTCCCTGTACTCAGACAGGCCCAACACTCAAGGCCTTCGACGTCAGGGGGCTTTTCTAGCCCACCGAGGCGTCCCTCAAAGGCATCAGTGAGCACCATCCTGGGTAACTGAGCACCACGGAGCCCAGGACCGCGGAGACTCGCGCCCCACCTAGCAGGGCCTTGACAACCTGAACCACGACTACAGAGCCACAGTATCACAGCGACACAGCAGCGTCAACTCCCACAGCCAGCAAGCACTTTACACCAATGCGAAAAAGGAAGCCACCTGAAAAGATGCAAAGAAAAGTGGTGCTACTGACACCAAGAAAAAATTCAAGGACCGAAAGATTTTCTCTAGGTCTTGGAAACACACAATTTTTTAAAAGCCTAAGGAAAAACAGCAGACTTTGCCTAAGAAAGAACATGAGACATCAGGGTGAGCCTGCACCTGGGCGTGGGCCCTGCCCGTGGGGCCTGCGGGGCCTTCTTACCCATTCCTCTGCCAAGGGGCTCTCCAAAGCTTCGAGACATTCTCATCTCCTTTCTGGCAAAGTCTCTCTCAAATCCTCCACCCATGCCACGCTCCATCTCTGTGGAAAAAAATATTACCCTAGGCCTTTCTGGGCATACCATCATGTTTTAGACATTAAAAACAAAAACCCAGAGACACAACAGCCACCACCACGTCAGCATGTTTAGTTTTTCTATAAGAAACCATCATTCATCTGTAATCCTCAAATAAAAAAAAAAAGGTCACCTCAAGTGAAATCCCTGGAAACAACCTACCTTTAGTTCATTAAGAATAAGAAGGACGGATTTACAACGCACGTCACAGCCACACAACGGGCACCCACGAGGGCGGGCTGCAGGAGAGCCAGCTGCTGTGGGGGCAGCAGGGACCACCTCTGGGCACTTCCCACAAGTCCTGCCCTGCCAACGGCTTGCGTGAGCTACTATTCCATGGAACCCTCACAACCAGCCCGCATACCTGTATCACCTGCTACCACCACTGCCCCTTTACAAAGAACCTGAGGCTCACATGACTGAGGAGCTTGACCAAGGCCACATGCCTGGTAAGGGGTGAGGCTAATATTTTAATATTTAAAATGATATTTTAATTAAAAATTTTTATATCCATTCTATCAAGACACGACCTCTCTGGCCGATTGACTGGGCCTGAGAATGTGACTGATTTCTAGCCAGTTTCCTCTTGCAGCACCTGTGACCCTAACAGATGCATTACAGCCATCAACTAAACATTAAATTCCATCGGAAACATCTTTATCATTTTTTCCCAGTAAGTGAAGCCTTCCTCGGACCCGGCACCCAAGGGCCCTGGAGCTGACTCCACACCAATCTCAGACCACAGCTCTAGCGTCAGGAAGGCCCTGTGCTCTACACAGGGCAGGGAGCAGGAGCACCTGGACATCCGTATCTGAGAACACCTAAGAACACGGCGTGACAACAGAGCCCCCACCGCGGCTCTGCAGCACAGCCAGCACGCGGACCCTTTCCTCACCAGGCTCAGGACCCTAACTGCTGCGTCCCACCCACCAGCTCACCAGGACTTCACCCACACCACTCAGCACGGCCCCCACGCCATTTCCATCCACTTCTAAATCCATCACTCTGCTCCTCAGAGCAGCAGCCCAATCGCCTTCCTTAATGGCTCCTCTGTTCTGAGGAAGCACTTGATCAAGCCAGACTTCACCTCTCACCTTTGATTAAAAAACCCAGGCACACCCGAGCCACCGGCAAGATGCAAGCACAGTGCAACACAGACTTTTGTCCCTTCATCCGTAATTAACAGTGAGGACCTCCCCACATCTTTCTACCACTGTCCAGAACAGGGCACCCCACAAAGAAAGGCACTTTAGTCCCCAGGAATACCTTCCTTTCCAGTCTGACAGCGAATGTCTCTCCTAGCAAGGCCCTTGATTGCTCCACACTCTCTTCACATTATATGTTACTACAGACCAGCAACGCAGCATGTGAGCCCAATCCTTACTCACTCCCCATCTCAGGGAAGCCCGTGCGTATAAAGGAAGCAGCAATCCCATGGGTGGGAGCAGAGAGCACCAACTGCGGAGGACCTCCGACAGATGGCAGGTTGCACAGGGCGCACTCTACAGCCCCGCTTGGGAGGGCTGAGGCCCGTCCCGGAGGCAGTTCTAAAGGCAACATGGCAGTGTGGTTAAGAGCCAGATGGCCTGGATCCACATCCCACACCATCACTAGCCATGGGACCTTAGGCAAGTCACTCTCTGGGCCTCAGTTTCCACTGAAATGGGGATAACAGTACCTACACGTCATGTGGTTCTTGCAAGGACTAAATGAAATAACACCCTGTTATTATAATTCCTATTATCATTGCATTGCTGTTAAGAGGCTGGGAGGGCTGTAAGATTTGAAGGGCAGTACACCAAAATTGGCATTATGTAAATGCTAAATGACATCAGCGCCTCCGCTCACAACTCAGGGTCACCACAGCAGATGACCAAGAACTCACTGAACCCAGTACTCCAGGGGAGGCATGACCTTGATCAAAACTTCAGAGAAACGAATCCCTTACACTTGGAGACCATTTTAAAGTGTGCAAGACATAACCACAGATGTCTACATGATGCTGCTGGTGCTGGAGGCACTAAGAAAGCTTGAAAAACTGTACTGGACAATCACTGGGGAAATTCGGAACAAAGGACATCTTAAGAGTTTAGTGACTAAGAGAATTAACACTTTCTGTTGAAGTCTAGCTTCTGAAATACAAACTTAGAATTTTGCTAATATTTAAGACAATTCAAAGACATCCGATTCATGGAAATCAGAAATCATTCTGGAATCATGTGAAAAGGGGAACTCATTTATTAAACATGGGTCACCCGAGAGCCAACAGTCAGCAAAGGGTAAGTGTGAGCAGGCAGGAAACACAAGTCTTACCGTTTATTCTGCCCATGTTCATCCCAGATCCAAATCGACCCATGTTTTCCATACCACCACCAAAGGGTCCCTCCATGCCTGAAAGAGACATCTGCACTTCAGCACCATCACAACAGGATGGCTCAGACTCGGCAGGAAAAGAAAAACGTTTTCTCAAGTTTCTCCTTGGGCATTTCCTGCCAGGACCGTATTACTTACCAAGTTTAAGGGCTTTTGGAAAAATAAAAAAACATAGTGCCCTTGCTTAAAAATCACCATCTTTTAAAAAGGTGACCTGATCCAACCCCCTGAATGAACAGACAAGCAGAGAGGCCCAGAGAGATGGAGAGGTTTGCCCAAGGTCACAGAGCTGGTTAGTGAGAAAGCCAGAACCGAAAGCCAAGACACCCACTGGAAGGTGCGACAGGTAAAGTAATTTCTAGAATCAAATTTTTTGGAAACCAAAGTGAGAATTTCATGCAAGCTTTAGAGAAAAGAAAGAGGAAAAAAGATAGAAACCATACCTAAGTGATTACGTTTGTACTTCATTTTAAATTTCTTACCTCCCATTTTATTTATTCCAAATCCTATGCCTTCCATTCCCATTCCTTAAAAAGAAAAAGTCAATGCAAACTAAAATTATCTCAAAGCAGTAACGTTTGAACTTAAAAAACACAAGAAATTCGAAAATAGCAAATGAACAAAAAATATCCCTGATTACGAATTATTTTAATCGTCAAGGAAAAAAGGGGGGGAGGGGCTCTACCATTTCAACTGTCAAACCACCACATTTCAAGAAAACTGAGCCTTTAACAAAATAATCACCAAGTGACTCAAAATTCTGTAGGGTCCATACAGTTTTATTAAACGGCCAAGTTAAACACTTTTAAACATAAAATAAAATTATCAGGTACAGACTAGGGAACATTCATTTTTTAAAGCTTATTTTAGGGAAGAGAAGTGGATTTAAAAATCCCCTTTAAAGGTAAAATCCACTAAATAAAAAGCAGTTCTTAAAAAGACTGAGGCTTCTCTCCCCCTCACTAGGTGTTAGTCAGGGGGCTGTGGCAGTCAGCCAGGTAGAGCCACTGGAGGTGTGACAGCCCAGGACACTGCAGTCAGCCCCAGAGTTGAATCCGGGAGGGAGACAAAGGATAGGGAGAACCAACAGCAGTAGGGTCGAGGGCATCCAGCTTGCAAGTCAAAGGATTTCAAGAAAGAAAGACCTAAGTCTGAGGTCATAACAACGAAATATTTCTTAACACTATATAAACGCCTCATTGCACAGAAATGAAAACACTCAACAGTCAAGTTTACAGTTCACTGTACTTGTCAAAGCTTTCGTTTCTTGGCCAGTTCTTGTCTTCGTGAACAAAGATCACACTGTGCATCACTGGTCCTCGTGGCCTGTGACGGCTACGCTGTCACGCAGTGAGCCCCTCTGTGCCTTTGTGCACCCATCAACGCCCCTGCCTCTAGAAGCCGTGTCAACACCAGGCGAGAGCCCAAGGGGTCTGGGTGATAGACGGTGGCAGTGCTGTGGTCCCATGGTCAGGAGACCTACAGTCTCTGTCACTAACTGACAGTGTGACCTTGAGCAAGACCAACTCTGGCTCCTTTTATCAAATGGCTTAACTACCTCAGCTCAGCAGGTCATGCAAGGATAATACGCAAAGGTATAATGGCTTGAGAAAAAAGGTTCAATTCAGTAAAAATACAAAAATACTTCCTTTATCAAAATGAATCAGAGACGAATAAGGAGGGCATTTTGTCCCAATTAAAGCTTTATTCCATTCGAACTACTCAATGGCCAATTATCCCAATAATTAACTTTAATAATTTGAACTTCCCCAGAAATCCCCAATCAAGGTGCACTGTACTTCTCACCTGCGGGTCCTATGTTTCCCATTCCAATGCCTTTGTTCAGGTGATTGGCATCGATAGGCTGCCCTCCCGGTCCTAACCCCATGCCAATACCACCAAGGCCATCTGCAAGGAAAGGAGAAAGTCACAAGTCTAGATGCCACTTACTTAGAAAACCGTGACCCTCAAGGCAAAAAGCCTTTGTTTACTGTGTTGTAGCTGTCACACTCCATCCCTCCCACCCACCTCCACCAGCAAACCCAGGACTAATGCACAATTCAACACTGGTCCATCTGGAAGCTCCCCCCTTTAAGGCATCAGCTTTTATATGCGATTACAGATTGGAGTTGGTGATAGGTATACAACAGTGCAACTACAAGTCAGTCCGCTGCAAAGTTACAGCGAAGAACTCTGAACCAGTAAGTTCTTAGTTCACCCAGTAAGAATCGGTGAGCACCTGTTTGCTGCCCTGAATCGTGAACTGAGAAATGCTGGATCAAAAAGGGCAATTCACAACTAGAAGGACCCACAACGAAGAATATACAACTATGTACCGGGGGGCTTTGGAGAGAAAAACGGAAAAAAAAAAAAAAGGGCAATTCAGGACCTCAGGAGGCAAGCAGCACAAATATGACCAGCCCCACCTCCCATCCTGGTAGCCCAAAGGACTTTTCTCATGAAGAAACCATGTCGTAAGCCAGCCAACTAACGCACTGGGCACACACTAGTCTCTGACTCTGCTGCAGGCAGAGTAACAATGGAGCCAGTGTGTTCGAAGAACCTGTCTTCTACCCAGAAAGCCTCCTGACCCGTGGATCGCTGCGAACCCAGCCCACCCTCAACCCCAGGCTCCACAAACAAACAGGGCGCAAGGACACAGACGGGGCTCACAACAGCCAACAAGGCCTGACAGTGTTACGACACTTGCAGTGCTATGGGTGACCACGGTCTGAGGCTTCAACCAGGACCAGCCGAGATTTTTGAAAATGGGAATGAAGTTCATCAAAAAAAGTTCGACACAAGTTCCCAGGTATTTAACCTGATTAACATCCCTGTTTTTAAACTGCATAGAAACAGCAGCAAGAGATCACCAAGGTTACTCACTCCCCAAAGCACTGAAGACTGAAGTCAGCCCTCTGAGATGTGCCAGGAGACCAAAAGCCACGTCTAACGGGCTCCCTGGGGCCCAGTGGGAGCCGGCCAAGGTTGCCAAGCAGCCCCAACCCGCCCTCCTCTAAGCAAGAAAGCCAACAAGAGCCAGCACGCCGATCCTGGGCGCTCAGAGCAAGTAAGCACACTGCCTCCGACAAAGGAATGCGGTCACACTGTTAACTTCCACCAGATAAGCGATGGACCTCCCCCTCAAAATCCCCCTCTATAATCCTGCACTGCAAAGGCACTCAAGAGTTGTCAGTGTTCTAGTCTAGGCTCCCATTCGGTTCCATCTCTGACGGCTGCACCCTCGGCTTGAGTCACTGCTCCAGACCAGAGGCACTTGCTGGCCCTCCAGACAGCGCCCCCTCACCTGGTGGAAGGCCTCCCTAGCACAGCAGGAGCGGGTCCCACCCCCACCCAGTCTTCCTTCTATAGGATAGCCCCACAGGCACCGCTGATTCCCCAAGTCTCACGCTGCTGCGACCTCACTCCCACCGCTGCCTGTGCTCAGGCTCAGCTCACCCCCATGGTCTTGCCAGATGGGGCGCCTAGGACGTCACTAATATGTGCCACTTCCCGCTATGTGGTGACCAATCCACTAGCCTTTCCTGTCACACGACAGATTTTCACTTGACCTTGCAAATAACCCTCTCCAAAACTCTGACTGCTGTACTTCACACAGCATAAAACTCACCTACTGAAAGTTACAGCTCAGTGACTTTTAGTATATTCAGAGTTACGCAACCATCCCCATCCAATTCCAGAACATTTTCAGTACCCCCAAAAGAACCGCCACCCCCATTAGCAGTCACTCTCCACTTAGCCCCACCCCGCCCCAGCCCCTGGCAACTACTAATCCACCGTGCGCAGATTCGCCTACTGCGACGCTCCCTACAAATGCAATCAAGGCTCGTCCACGCTGCGGCGCGCACCAGGACTCCACTCCGTCCTAAGGCTGGGTGAGACCCTAGCGCGTGGATTTACACATTTCATCGATCCGCTCATCAGCTGCAATCATGCCGCATGAGTATCCAGGCACAGGTTTCTGTGTGGACCTAAGTTTGCAGCTCCCCTGGAGTAGACGGAGGAGGGGAAGTGCTGGGCCACGTGGTAATAACCAGTCTCCTCGTAACCCAGGGGCAGCCTGGCTTTGATCCCCTTGCAGTTTCTCGTTCCTCCTTTCTCTCGTTCCCAGGACGCTTGCAAGATGCCCAACTCCCTCCTGGGCAGCCTGCCTGACCACGAGTAATCCTAACAATCCTTCCTCCATGGAATCTCTCTGCTCCTTTCCACCCCAAAAAATCTATAGGGGGAAAAACCCACCCTTTCCTCAAGAACGGGCAAGAGAACTGCAGAACAACATGGCACAAATTCAAGGGTAAGTGTAGGTTTCTGGTTAGTACATATCAAATTCAAAATTTCAGCCATAATAATTGAGACACTTACGGGGAAGTTGCTGTGGACGCTCAGGAGGGAAAAAGTCTCCCTTTGGTAGGGCCCTCTCATCCTGAAAGAGAAAGCAAACACATCTCAGTATTCCTCACAGCACTGTTTGCAACAGCAAAAGACGGAAACAACTCCCACCCACAGAGGCCTGGCTAGATATATTATGAGACACCCCGCCGGGGCACGACACGCAGGCGGGAAAAGGCTGTGGGAGAGCGCTTGCTGCCTTTTGTAAAGGGGGAAGGATGAAACTCCCGTTCATGTTACTGTGGGGATGGGGGACCCGGACACAAAACGAGAGCAGGACTCTCACACTAGCTTTTTCATGCTTTTTGACTTTTGAGTCATGTGAAGCAATTATGTATTCCAAAAACTCAACTGAATGTTTAAAGCAACTAAAAAATTCCTCTACAGCTCCTTTTCTTCACCAATTTGAGTCCTAACTAGATCGCCCTCAGCACGGCAGGGCTGGAGTTTACAGTGAAGCGCTTCCGCAGAACTTTAAGGGGTGTCTGAATCAAAGACTTGATGTTCACAGTAGATACGATGCTAACAAACACCAGAGCGCAAGACTCTGAAAGCGGGAAACCCATGTACACAAGCCTTCTTCGAAACCGATCACTTGCTCAAGCAGGATATTCAACTGACCTGACCAGGCCAATAACAGCCGACTATGCAAAGGAAAAATATCTG
The DNA here is from genome assembly GCF_021613505.1 of Equus quagga. Classification (NCBI taxonomy): domain Eukaryota; kingdom Metazoa; phylum Chordata; class Mammalia; order Perissodactyla; family Equidae; genus Equus; species Equus quagga. Next base: position 91,307,599 of record NC_060280.1, read on the forward strand.
AAAAGCTGAGTGAGCAGAAAGTTATTTCTGTCATGAATTTGCTCAAGATACTGACCCTATTTAACTTAGCTGGATCCATAGAGTATAGTGGCTATGTGTACACTCTTAATAATCCTCTATTTTTGCTAGACTCATTTGAGTATGTTATGGAGAAGGAGGTCCCATTAACTTACCATTTTCACGTGCATAGGTCTATCAAACAGCAGCTGACCATTAAACATAGCTGACATTACAATTAAGGCTGTTTCTTGCAATTCTAAAAACACGCACAGCAGGAGAGAAATACATAAGAGAAAAATAGTCCAACCGCTAACAGTCCACTAAGTGGTGAATTTTGGAGAAATTGAGATTTGTCATTATGTTTTCAAGTATTTGTTTCTACAGGAAGCATAAAAGGAACAATAAATAAAGCTCAAGGGGCTAAAAATGTAAACCTCAGCTTACTCCTCAGGTGTGGAGGGTCATTCACGTAATCTTACTCTTCTCACCAACTACCCCTTAAGTACTGGTGTCAGTCTGTGTGTGCGCCCAATGGCAGCCACCCGACCATTGTGGAAGCACCATGTTATCTGGGTAAGGTGAGACACTCAGCGAGAGTCCTGTCTGAGTTCAGGGACTGTTCACACGTGGTCTTCTCCACTGTGAGTAAAGATGTGACTCTGGGGGAAGCAGCCCAGGGTCAGAGAAAAGTGCTTCTCCCAGAATGGTGCCAATTCCTAAGTCCTGGAAGGACTCATGCATGAAGTAACACTGAATTTCTCCCCAGTGGCACATTCTTTGGACTTCCTCTTTCCAGTCAGACTCCTCTACAAAGAAAACACTGGAAAAGACCACTCATGGGCATGTGCCTATTTTCAAACCATCCCTTCTATTTTATTTACCTGGTACTGAATCAATTCCATCCCAGAGAACTTCCAAATTCCACAGTACTGCATTCCCCAGTCACTTAGGAACTTTTAAAACACAAAGTTACCACTTCCCCACACAAACCTATGATGACTAACACAACATTTAGGCCAAACTGTTCACCAAGAGTTGAATTCTGGGAAAAGGATACATATAGCTTGCACAGCTTCAATGGACTGTTCAAAAGTAACAGTGCCTATTCCACGACTTTTTCCATCTTTATCCTCAAGAATGTCTGCTCGGACCACCACACCAGCCATACTAAAAACTTCCTTCAGTTTCTTCCAGCCAACTTTATAATCCAGCTAATCAAGAGAAAGGGGAGGAAAATCTCAACGTAGACATCTTAAGAAAAACAACATCTTAACTACATGGACACGACATGCTCTGGTTGGAAACACAAAAACAGTATCACAAAAACTTAACAACTGCAGTGCAGTTTTTCAAACAGGATTATGAAGCTTGGCCTTCACTGCTGTTTACTGTCTCTTTTCTCTGAAAGAACAGTTTCAGTCACCTCATACTTTCCAAATTAGTGCTTATTTCGTGAACATTAAAAAAAAATTTGTTCCCCCGCTAAGGTTTACCATCATTGTTCCCAACCCACCTTCTTCTAAAACTATTTCCCCTTGCAAATGACAAAGGTATTGCCGTTCATCCCAGACACAACAAAAAGAGGAAAGTATCAATATACAACCTCTGCTCATACACTTTCTTACTCTGCACCTAAAACCCCCCAGAGAATGCTGAGTCAGCTGCCACTTTTGTAAACACCAGAAAAACTCAGTAAACAGGGCCCCAATGGGGCCACAGTCCATCCCCAAGGCTGAATTTTTAAATAGATCAAGAAGATAACATAACCCTCTTTTAAGTTTTTCTTCTCAAATGTCAAGAACTACTTTTAGAACGTATTGACAAGAGTGTTTCACAAAGTTCTGATTTCCTACTTCCACCAACGTTTCCGGGTACTTACATTTGCTACAAATACTGTGCTTCCAAGTCTTCCAGCCTGTAATGCATGGATAATCTCATTTGGGATGTTAGGATTATTTAGGATACTGGGTGGGATATTAATCATTCCTGGGCCACCTGGTCCCATACCCATCCCACCAGTCGTAGCCATCACCTTTTGCATCGCTCTCCTGGCATGTTCACCATCGGGATCCTAAAACAAGCACAAAAGTGTTACATTGAACTGACCCAGTGACAACTAAAACCACGCTGGCACAATAAGTCATATTCCCAAAACCGCAGAGATTGAGAGGCTGTTTGGAAAGCATTTCTCACATAACAAGAAATTCAAATAAACTAAACCACCAAGCTAGGAAGAATTCCAGCCAAAGGAATGAGCAAGAAAGAAAGGGTATAAAATTTAGCTCTAAATTGAACTAAGTAAAAAACAAAAAAGGGGGTCAGGTGACATGATTAGTTGACATAATACAGAACTTCCAGACTGAAACAAGATCTTCACAGGCTTGGGACAGTTGAATCTCACTGATTCAATGAAGTTTTGACATCTCTGCTAGCCCCATCAGTGATTTTTCCAAACGTTTGGAAACACAGTTCGACATCACCAAGGTACTCCATCCTTCAAGTTAGTCAGGCGTCTGACTCACGAGTCAAGTCTGGACATGTTTGTCAAGTTCTCGTATTGACACTATTCTTGAACTCTTTGCCCTTTTGTGTATCACCTTCGACACACAAGAGACCTTAAGCTCTACCACGCTTTCCTCTCTGAGCTCCGAATGTACTCATCTTCCTCCAAGAAGAGGTGAAAATAAGTCAAGGAGGGACTGAATCAACAAAAAACCTCCGTCCTCCTTGAGTAAGAGAAGATATTTGATTTGGATCAGATGTGAAAGAGGATTTGAGTCATGACAAACTCACTTTAAAGAAGAAAAAAGGTGGGCCAAGAAAAGGGTGCAGACTAGGTGAAACTGTGGGTGCAGAATCCCTTTAGAAAGCCAAAGGAAAGCCTGGGCGCAGCCTGCGCGCCCCGAGCAAACAAGGCAGGCCGGTCTAGGACAAATCACAGGCGTCGGGCAGGCGGCCAGCAGTCGCCCGGGGCGCGCTCAGCCCCTCCTCAGAGCTCTTACAGGAGGGCCTGCTGCAGCCTGGGACCGACCCTCTGCACGAACAGGCTGGTCTGCTCCGAAAACGGAGGCAAGGGCTCTTTTTGTCCTTTCCTAACTCCGAACAGGAACAACTCGACAACCACACACGGAATCCACAGGTCTCAAGAGCTTACTTCTTTGACTTTCAGTGGTCTTCCACTCAGACTATGCTTGTTTAGAACTTCGGCAGCTTTTTTCATGCTCTCTTCCATCTTGAATTCAACAACGCTATGAAGAGTCAAAAGGAAATGAGTGAAAGCAGTCCCACGACTCAGAAGGCTCAATTGCCAATAAGTAACTAGACAATACTTACGCACATCCCTGTGGGAGAAGCCACAGACCAGCCAGAAGAGCAAGGAGAGGGGGAAAAAAGAAAAGACAAAACCGTCAATATCAACGACAGTTATCAATGAAAAATATGATTTATGTAACAAAGTCAGTTTTGTTTTTTGCCTTAATCCTTCTAAGGGGCAGCTGACAGCAGCGTCCGGCCTAGCCCTCCTTCTGAAAAGCTGGGCTCCGGGTTTTCTCCTGCTCCTGCGCGTAACCAGCACTACACTAGAGCTGCTGAAGTTACAATGAGCAGACCCAAATTCAGGTTCTCCAAGAAATCACACCAACTTTAGATCTGCTTCCCTCTCCTCAGTCAATGCCTTACCATACTCCTCTAAATCCATCCCTTCCATGAATTAAGCTCATCCTTTGGATTAGTCTAAGCCATTCTATTGCACGACAGAAAATAGTTTATTTTCTCATTAAACTAGGCCAATTTTAAACATTCAAGTTTTAATATTTGTTTTACAATTTACTGGCACAAAGGCAACTTTTCGGAATCTTTGGTTCACACAACTTTCAAATTCAGCAAACAACCAAGAGTGACATTTTCTAGACAAAAACACACGTTTTACATTAATATACCACCGCTAAAATTCCATGCATAATTCACACACAGCCAATTCCTCTGTTAACAAAGAGACAATGCTGCTATTGGTCCCCAGGTACCCAAAATGGGCGTCCAAACAGAATACCAAAAAGCTCTTTGGCCAGCCATTTGGAAAAGCGGGACTCCCGTGTGCAAATCCCCGCCCACCCCACTCAAATGTTTGGCAAAATCAAACATGGCTACTGTAACGTGAGCACTCACTGCCTTCCTGATTTCATTCGATTCCACGCCACCATACAGTTACATTTTTCATGTAGTAAATCCACAGAAGAAATTCTCTCAGACACTTACCCTTGACTTTCCTTCAGCGTCCATTAAGAGCTCCACGTATGTTACCTCACCAACTACAAATCAGTTTCCAGACGACACATAAACCAAGGGAGAAAAGCCAAGAAAACAATGGGAATTTAGAACAATCATCAGCAACCTTGTATGGAGCCTCTGCCTTATAAGAAAGCCCAGAAACACTCCATATTCTCTAAACCACCGCACTAGGCATTACAGGTGTGCAGTAAAAGGAGGTGCAGCTCTTTAACAATATGTCCTTGATTCTCCTCCCACCACAAACAAGCTATTTCCACAGATGTCCAGATCCATGTCCCTACCTGGAATCCTCACTCATGACTCCTGGCAATCCAAATCTACAGGAAAGAAGTCTGCGTGGTTCCCTTTTTTGGGGAAGGGAGGAAAACAGTTTTACACACACACTCTTACTGGTGAAAACAGGTCAACAGCACACAAATTGCAGCGCCACTGAACCAAGCGCAAGTGCCAAATACAGGGCCATGTAGCTGGACAGGCACGAGGGTGCACAGATGGTGTGGCCGGCTACGTGGGTGGGCAACCTGCACAATCGCACAGGGCCCTGCGCTCAGGAGGGCCGTGCCTTGGTTTAATGCTCTGTTGCTGTCATCTTGAAATTCTTATCTTTTAACAAGGGGCCCATGTTTTCATTTTGCACTGGGTCCCACAAAATCTGCAGCTAGTCCTGCACGCAGCACTGGGCTCAGCAACTGTCAGAAGCAGGAGGTTTGCATACCCGATCACAAAACCAGAGCAGCACCTGGCTCCTCTTCAGTGACCTCAGCCAGGCCTCACTACTGCTACTTTCTCCGCCTCCCCATTCAAGGACTCGGATAAAAGCAAACTGACAGCTCAGTTTGCATCTCAACAATTAAGCAGACTCACAAGTTTCCAATCTACACAAAGGTGAGGAAAAACAAAGCAGTTCAAAAGATTCCGCAGGGTTTCCTCCAGGTTTGGATTGCCAGTTCATGACCACCATGACCGATGTTCGAACCCACCAAGACGACCACCAAAATGGCTGCTGAACTTGAAGATGGCACACAGCGAACAAAAACATAAGCTGTTAACCTGGAGAAAACAACCTCTAAGCAGGCTTTCCAAAGTCAAGAAATGGCTTTTTGTTCCAGAAATCTCTTTTTTCACCCAAGGATTATTTTATGATGGTAAAGCCTTCTCCAAATCAGTTTTCAAGTTTGGTTTAGCAGTTTAAGGGTAAAAACCACCCTCTTAACGGCCTCACCAAGTCCTGCCTATTCTAATTCCTTTGTTCAAAGGATATTAAATTATGAAGATTTTTAAATTTATATGGCAAAGAGTGATTTAAGTGCAAAATAAAGTAAAATAATTTGTTAAATAAAATTAACAATCTGAAAGGCATATTTATTAGTAACATATCTGCATGGCAGCTGAAGGCAAGAAGGCCAAGTGTTCAAAGTGTACGTCCACAGCCTCACCTCCCTTGTCCTTTCCTGGAATGCTACAGAACCAAACCAGCACTTTGCACAAAACAGAGGGGAGAGAGAATCAGTGCAAAGGAATGAAGAAAGGGAACGGGAGGGACTGGTCTATTAAACTGTTGGAGCGTGCACTCCTGTGGGGCAAACTGAAAAGCGATCACTGCCAAAGGACACTCGTACCAATTGGCTTTATTTTACTCTTACCAAAGTAAAGTAATTCCAAATAAGGTGTGGCCTTTCCTGAGGCCATGTTAAAAGCCATTTATTTCAACAGCAGCAGCCATCTGAGGACCAACAGCCCTTGTCTCCACTTTGATGAAAATGCCAAGCAGTGTCAGGATAAGTGAAGAGAGAGGCCACGTTTACTTCCTACAAGCTGACTACCACCTAATAACCTTAAAAATAAATGAAAGAATCACAGTATCTAACTCAAGACAGCTGTAACTATGTTGTCAGAATTCAAATCTGTTGCATTTGGAGAGTTTCTAATCTGTGTCCATAAAGGCACTTTATCAAAAAGCTGTCATTGCGGGCTAGAAACCAAGCAAGTCCAAACCAAACTTTTTTCCATGGTCATAACCATTTTAACAAAAAGCCAGGTTTAGAAATTAGGACTTTTTCCACTTAACATTCTAGTGATGGCAGACATCCAACTTCAACCTTCTGCACCAAAACTTTGCTTAAAGTGTCCCTTTTTTTCCCCCAAATGGTACAGTGGTTTAGTAAACAAATTACATTACAAAAACCTTCCATCCTATCAGTGGAGCCGCAGGTTCGGCGGTCACGGAGGCTGGCAGCAGTGCTGCTCCCGAGGCTCAATAATAACCATGCTCCTCAAGAATTCATGAAACCCGGACCCCCACCCTGAGACCGATCAGTTCAGAGCCGTAAGCTAATCAGTCACAGGATCTGCAATAGTTGCTAACTCGTACTCCCTCCGGGAAGACGGTCCTGAAGCCTGCAAAGACCACCTCTTTTAGTCGTACAATATTAAAGCACAGACCTGTTTAGCACAGTCAGTACAAGTGTCGACCAAACTTTGCGGGCTAAATTTGCCAAGTGTGCAGAGTCTGGTCACATTCAACGAAATGAAGTTTAAAAGAGCAAATAAACCAGAGCAGATCCCAGTCCGGACTGGGAGGGTGGTCGACGAACAGGCAGGAGCAACAGTCCCACAGAAATGGAATCTGTAGCAATGAATCAAACACACTCCTGCTCCACTCCCTCCTCCACACAGACGGAATCCCCAGAGGAGGCAGCTGAGACAAGCTCTACTGCAGCCTCGAACATCAAAATATCTACATGAAAAAACCAGTAAGACTTTGAAAACTCTAATGCCATGTTGTTACCTACCTTTATTTTCAAATGCTCCCAGAAACCACTCTGAACCAACATTTAGGTGCATTATTAAAAATAGTGCCTCAAGAATAAAACACATCACGAGGACAAGAGGATGGGCAACCCAAAAAGAATTCAGGCCGTCCTCTGGGGCTACTTTGATAGTAACACTCCCGCACATATTTTCCTCACAAAGAGTATCTGCTTCTGTGTTCTCATTTACTGCTCCGGTCTGAAATGGACAAATAGGCAGAAGTACAGAGGCCAAAGCTCCACTGAAGAGAACGCATATGTGAAGAGGCCTACAATTTTTTTAAAGGGGGGAGGGGCTCAAAAGCATGGCATGTTACCACACGTTTCACCTCCTGATCGTCCCCTCCCAGGCGGCCTCTCTGACGGAGGGGCACATGGAATAAATGCACACTTGAACCGGGAAGGCTTGTTTCTGTAAGATGCAGACAACTTGACACATGGCAAATTAATTCCTCTACACGAGGACTGCCTGATTTACGGACAAGTTAGGAAATGGCCGAGCCCATTCTTGCTCTAATGCCATGACAACAGCAGAAGAGGACTGCCCCTCTAACTAGACTGAAAACCACCAAATAAGCTAGGTGGGCTGCACTGCTGGGGCTCAACCCGAGCCCCCACAGATAGGAACGCTTTAGCCCAACAGGCCTTTCCAAAACACAGGCTGAATTTCCAACAAAGGAAAATAGGAAGGAGCCAAGGAGACTGGGTAGGGATTTTTACTTAAATTGAAAATAAAGTTCTGCTCCACAGACCCACAATGTAGATTATTTCCAAGAGCCAAAGGAGACTTTCTACTGGACTACACGTTTGTGCCTTGCAGGCCTGTTTTCTGTCAGCTGGAATCTGGAATTCAGTTAAAGTGATACATTAACTAAAAACAGGATTAAGCACTTAAAGAAATCTTTGGTTACACACGATGGACTGACTGCTGCTAAACTCGGGATTGACTGAGAGTAACCTAGATCCCTGACCTTCCTTTCTTCCTCCCAGTGCGCTCCGTGTTTACTTTACTCACTGCTGGGGCAGCCAGTCCTGCCCCGCCGCAGCCGCCGCACCTCGAGGCTGCCGGCTCCCTGTTAGGCCAGAGCTTTCTTCATCCACAGGACACCTCGGTACCGCTGCACAACACTATTTAAGTTTAAAATTCCCAAGACCACCAGTTGCTCACAGAAATCTTAAGCTGTTGCCCAATTCTTACAGTCAAACGCTTGAAGATGTGTATCCTGCTGTCTGTTAGGTGATGAAAATGAGGAAGCTGTGAGGAAGTGAATCACTTCCCAACCTGGTTTGGCATCTCCAATTCAAATTCCCTATTACACTGACTTTTTTTAATCCAGCAACTCTTCAGTGCTCACAGCAGCCATTTGTTCCACATGTCTCCACTTAAAAATAAGCACGGTCACAAGGAAGAACAATAGAAACTTTTCCTCTGTCCCACCGGGACACTTAAGAGCAGGAAGGGAAAACTTGGGGAAGAGCGAATTCAATTCTAAGGGCCATGAAAACAGTTTAACCCATGGCCCTGACTGATGTGATGAGGCGGGGAGGGAGCCAAAAAGCTGCCTGGCACAGAACAAAACGAAGCTCTCAAAATATTTCCCCTTTAAAATCAGCAATGCTGATTTCATGACAGTGCCACCTAACAGCTGGGCACCAAGTAAGCTTTGCGATCCCATCCAGGGGAAAAGGCATTTAGTGACCAGGTCACACAGCATAGACATCTATTAAGAGGATGTCCCAGAATGCTGTCACATTAAAGATGGACAATGTCCATAGGGTGTCCAAGGAGGGGTACGTGAGGCAAACTCAGGCAAGATTACTCTTAGAAAAGCTCCCGCCTGCCACCCCAAAGCCACTCCTCTAGTTGTGAGAGGTGGTAATGGACAGCGCTGCGGCACCAGAACATTCTTCAGATAAGTTCAGGACAACTAATTCTGGCTCTTATTCCCCTAGCTTCCTGAAACAGGCCAGGATTCCATCAGGGACAGACTCTTCAAACGCAGGCTGATTAGAGCGGTTGGATTCTGACAGCCCAAATCTCTGGTTTGTCCACTCCAGAGATCATCTTGAGACTGCAGTTTTTAGAAAGTGCCTCTATGTGCAATTTTTTTCCTGTGCCACAACAGATTGTCAAAAACCTTAAAACTTATTTGCAACAGATTTCAAATAATTACTCCAGATTTCAAATAACCATTTAAACACATTTATGGTAAACCAAAACACGAATAAAAATATATATTTAAACCTCATAATGAAAATAATAACAACATTTCTTAAGGAGTCATATGTACGTAACCACAGTAAATTTCTTTGGACCTCACATACTGAATATAAGCATAACCGTAAAAAAATTACCTTTCTCTTATGAATCCTTTTACCCACAATTCAATACTGCAATAATTTAATTAAACAGAAAAAGTAATTAATTTAACCTGTACAGGGGAGCGCTAAACAAGAACATTTTAAGGTTTGTTAAAAATAACTGATTTACTGCACACCTGTAATTCTAAATTACACCACCAAAAATACACTGCAAGGGCTGAGCCAGGGCATTCGGAGTAGAATGCCAGGGGAATATGAGAACCAGTTTGGACGTATCCAAATAAACCACCAGGCTGGCTCCACGCTTCGTACAGTGCAAGATAGGAAATTGAGGCGAACTGCGTCTACATCCAGAAACGCCATGGCTGCTGCTGCTACCAGCTTTCAGGCTTCCAAAACTGAAGTACTGAATGGTAAAGCAGTGAAAATGTCACCGACTTTATCCATCATGTCCCAAAACTGGTTCACACACTCCTAAAAATGAAAAAATAATTGGCCGGCAATCTCTTACACAATTCTAACAATTGCGTTTTCAAAACCACATTCCTGGTTCTTGGAACTACTATACCTTATTAGCAATGGCAGTATCAATTCAGCGGTTCAACCAAATCACGAGAACACAAATTTGGGGGTTATTCCAAAAACTAATTCGAATGAGACCCAACTGTACTGTACAGAAATTCTAAGCTTGTATTGAAGCAGCAGTCCCAAAAACCAAGAACACTGCATCTGGGATGCCACGTGACATGCCCTTCAGACATAAAGAAGAGACTTCCCTCTTGCCCTAGGAGCACTGGCAGGAACGATTTGGCCGATCAAGGCAGGAAAACAAATCTCACACCAAAACGGTTTTCCATCCGTGTTATCTGGAGAAGTACCACATGGGAGCAGCCTACATGACTGTACAGAGGTTCACGGTGCCCAGGGCTGCCGACGTGTCGTGGTCGAGTTAAGTAATGGGACAATGATCACAGTGGGCCATTCATAATTTCAAAACCCCACGCTGGGAGCACCAGTACACATCCCAAAATGGCCTATCCAAGTGGCATCTCTATCACTGAAATGTTAATCATTTGACAAATCAAGCTCAAATCTCTTTTCATTATGAATGCTCCAGAAAACCAATACCTTTCAGTCCTTCAAAAAGACTCCATTTAAGGGTGATTTGATGCTAGGTTTCCCTTGAGGGTGGGGGTGAGAGGGAGACCTCCAGGCATTAGACAAATTGTTCCCCAGCAATAGTTTTGTCTAAAGCAGGGCTGAGCAATCTCTTTAGCCCTGAGTGCCACCAGCAGGGCCAAGAATCAGGAAAGGAAGGCAGGCAAAAGCAGCAGCAGGAGAGTTTGAAGAGAGAGATGACACGTGATGTGCACAGGGGGGTGAGGCAGAGGACCATGGGGGCAACCAAGCTCCTCGGACCTCCTGGTGGCAGCAGAGCGCCAGGTGCTTCTCCTGCCCTCGGCCAGAATGTGGACCCCTGGGCTGGGACTGCCATGCCCTGAAGGCACCACGTGGCACAGCAGATGCCTTATTCTGAGCTCTCCAATTGCCAATCTACTCTTTCTTCCCCCCGCGAGGGAAAAAGCCTCAGAGTTTAAATACAAGCTAATGTTTTATAATTTAGAAAATCTGAGCAGCACAAGCTCCAGCTACCAAATTTTGATCCCAGGAAGACATCCACAAAATTTAAACTACCTTCCTGCCAGAATTAAAAAGCCAAAAAAGAATGAAAAAGAAAAGCAAAAATCTCTCCTGTCATATATAAAGAATTCGAAAAATTTCCTCCACACACAGAGGCTCCCCTCAAGCTTACTCGAAGCCCTATTGACCATATTAAGCCAGTAAAATCATTTGTAGGCCCGGGGACCCTACAAACCACCCTGCTGGACACACAGGTGCATGACCACAAAAAAAGTAGGCTGGGTAGGAGGCTGAACTGCCAACCCTGGACAGAACACATGCTCTACCCAGAAGAGCTTCCAATGACAAAAAATAACCAAGGAATTAGCCACAGGAGAGATGACACAGCGACCTTCTTACCCTACTCAGCCACCAGTACCATTACCTTTTTCTTTAACCAGGTCTTTAAGTGACTGCCATTTCACATCAAAAGGGATGTTTGTAATGAAGGCTCTGTATCTCTTAGTTGGATTGGCATACGGCTCAAAGCGATTGCCTCCTCTTTTTATGTTTTTCTCCTTCCTCTTCTCATTCTGAGTAGGTCGTTCTCCTTCACTGAATTCAAGAGAAAAAAAAAACGGAGTCCATATGTTAGCACAATATGAAAGACAATATTTGATTTGCCAGGTTTACAGCTCCACACAGTTACAGATGACACAAGACTAATATTGATTTTGATTCGAGACATTCAGACTAAAGTGCTCCATAGAGCAGAAAATGGCAGTAGTGCGCTCCCTGAAATCCACCTATCGAGGGGCTGGCCCCACGGTCTTGTGGCTAAGTTCAGCGCACTCCGCTTCAGCAGACCGAGTTCAGACCTACAGCACTCATCAGCAGCCATGCTGTGGCGGTGACCCACATACAAAATAGAGGAAGACTGGCAGAGACGTTAGCTCAGGGTGAATCTCCCTCAGCCAAACAAAAACAAAAACAAAAGCAACCACTCACCTATTTAGAAACCACTCCCAAGAAAAATATGCTCTCCCAAGGCCTTTGCCCACTCCTATGGGGCTCTAACAGATAGGGCAGCGAGAGGCCACCTCCCTGCCCGAGGGGCTTTAATTCCAAGACAGAACAGGAAAAGAGAAGGGAAGCCTTCACAGATTTCATGGTACAGAAATGAGGTGGTGCACACAGGCCCAACCAATGTTAGCTTCACAAATAAAAGTGCCTTTTGTTGTGGGAAAAAAAAGTTTCTTTAAAGTGGGAATGTAAGTGGTGCAGCTGCTACAGAAAACTGGCAGTTACTCAGAAAGTTAAAACATGTAATCACCATAAGACCCAGCAATTCCATTCCTAGGTGTGCACCCAAGGGAACCGCAGGCAAGGACTCAGGTACCTGCACACCAACAGCAGCATTATTTGTAACGACCAAAGGTGGAAACAACCCATGTCCACCAACAGACGGAACAAACGAACTGTGGCGCATCCACACAACAGAGTATCATTCAGGCACAAAGAATGAGGTGCTGGCACGCTGCAACACAGATGAGCTCTGAAAACGGCATGGAAAGCGCAACAGGCCAGACACACAGAAAGAAAAGAAGAGCAGCGGTCACCAGGGACTGCGGGGGGGTGGGAACGGGGAGTCACTGTTTAACAGGGAGTGGATAGTGGCACACTGCACAACGTTGTACTTAATGCCACTAAATTGGAAAATGGTCAAAACGGCAAATTTTACATGTATTTTACCACAATAAAAAAATTTTTTTCAAGAGAAAGAAACCATTCTGTACACAACCCTACTACCCTGAGCCCGGGAAAACCCAAGTCTGAGCAACCCTGGTAGGCAAAAGAGGGCAGGCAAACAAGCCCGCAATGAGCAAAGAGGTGAGGATGCTTTCTGGCACTGGCTTTCCCGTCATATTCTTCACCTTTGTGCGTGAGGCGCCTCTGTTGAGGTAACATTTCATTTCTAAGCACTATAAACACAAATTTGGCTTCGAGTGGGACATGAAAAACATTTCATGAGAAATGTAGACATCCAAAGCACAGAACCAGACATCAGGCTGGAAGCCCAGGCCCCACAACAAAAGGCCAGGGTGTGCACAGCCAGCGCAGGGGCCAAGTTCAAGTTCAGCCCCCTTTGGCTACAGGTAGACACCTGGGAGAGCTGACCAGGAACAAACACCAGGGGAGTGGCAGCCACAGGAAGTTCTTATCAGGGCCCTGAGTCCTGCGCTTCCTGCTCCCAAGCCCTATCCTTCCATCAGTGAGCATCCAGCAACTCCACAGATTCTAGCAGACTTTGTGATCCACGACAAAAACGGAAAAAGAGAAAGCTAAGACCATGGTACTGATGATTTCTAAAACTACACTTAATTAAAAGGGTGATCTTTATTCTACCGTGGAAGACCGTGTGGGGGAAGGGTTAGTGTTCAAACACCCGATGGTGGCTGGACAACTTGAACGTACGTACTTGGAAAAATTACAAAGTTAGCACGTCTTTGTAGTCCTTAAAAGTTTTTTTACTGGTCCTCATATCCAAACACAAGGGTGCCAAGTGGCAACCCAGTGAAGGTGTCATTCCAGACAAAACTAAGGAAAGCCACTTCCTCCATGAGCTGAACTACACCAACAGGCAATAATGGGCTTCCTCCTCACAGGCTGGCAGATGAGGGGGTGTGGCCGCTCCTCGAGCCCCAGAGCTCTTCCCCCAGCTTCACAACAGACCCTCATCGGGCGGCTGCATACCACAAGCCGATCTCAGAGGGAAACCCTCAACTGTCACCCAGGCCACCTGTCTACTCCTTAGGCAAGCCCTAAACCAGAATCTGCTACACAGAGCATAACTGCCAAGGAGTCTTTTAGCAGATGAGGAGGAAAGCAGGAGCAGAAATTCATAAAATGTAGATCAATCTACATTTCCTGGACCTACAGTGGACAGAAACGTATTTTAATGTAACTAGTTTTTTGTGAAACCCCAATATTCTATGACTTACAATAAAAAACATCCTTCTGACACAGGGTCCATGCCACAGTAATAGTTCCCGTCTGTGTTTTCACCTACTAGTTACAAATGTACAAATAACTAAGTACAGCCAGAGCAGGTAACAAAGTGTCTAAACAACAGTATGCGATGGACCGGCTGCATTATTACTGCTAAGAGCAAGCGGCCCAGCTGCCGATCTGCCGATCGAGGCTGGGTATCTGCTCTGGGGTTAATCCCCATCACGTGGCTCACAAGGATTATGCCCGGGGGAGGGCACAGCACCACTGCACCCGAATCCTTCTCTGGCTGACCATTTCCTCCCTCCAAGAAGGTTCCTCTAGGCAAAGGGTTAGAACTACCTCTGGTCACTGGGAGCTTCTTAAAAAATTGACCTTTTCATGAATCTAATGATCACCATCAACGCTGTTCTTGGTGTTCTTGAATTATAGAGAACCACCCTTAAGGAAATCCCACTCACGTACAGAAGATGTGACAGTTTAAGCACGGTGTCCTGAAAAGTCCATTTAAAAACTGTCCAATGTTCTCGTCTTTACTGTAAAATTAGAGAAATATTCTTCTCTAGCCCTAAAATATATGTAAAACAACTCTGAAAATCTTTTAGAAGTACGTTTTTATAGGTGGATTATAATTTAGCAACACTGATAAGATAAACTGATTTATCCTAAATACCCCAAATTTAAAACACTATAGACATTAAAAATTTTATGTTAAACACACCCTAGCACATGAGCCAATCATCCACAGCTAGATACTCACCCAAGAGAAGAAAAGCATTTATCAATACAAATGCTTCTACCCGAATGCTCATGACGTCATCTGTAATATCCCCAAACAGGAATTCTAAATGTCTACTAACAAGTAAATGAATAAACAAAATTGTAGTATATGCATACACTGAAATACTATTCAACAAAAAGTAATGAACTACACGCAATACGGATGAATCTCAAAATAAATAAACTCAAAGAAACCAGACCAAAAAAAAAGAATACATATGGTATGATTTCATCATATAAAACTCTATATGTGAAAAAAATCCAATCTGGCAAACTAATCTGTATCAGGGTTTCTCAAGCTCAGCACTACTGACATTTTGGCCACATAATACTGCTGGTGGGGGGCTGCCCTGTGCACTGTTTAGCAGCATCCCTGACCCCTACCTAGAGATGCCAGTAGCAACTCTACCCCTCAGTCCTGAAGGTGAAGATGGAAAATGTCTCCAAGACACTTCCCAATGTCCCCCGGAGGGAAAAAAAAAAATCACCCTGGTGAGAACCACTGAGGCATACTGATGAAGAGCAGATCCATGGATGCCCAGGGGTGGGGGAAGGCAGCACTCAGAGGATTACAGGGGGGCAAGAAAAGCCTTCTGGGGGCTAAGGCTATATTTATTGTATATATCATATGGACATATTTATTGACTCAGTGAGGGGTTCATATACTGACACTCATCAAACTACATTTCCAATGTGTGCACTTTATTGTGCCAATTATACAATACTGTTTTAAAAGTTTCGACTCATGATTGTTAAATCTTTTTTTTTTTTTTAGATTTTTTGGTTTTTTTCCCCCTTTTTTCTCCCCAAAGCCCCCGGTACACAGTTGTACATTCTTCGTTGTGGGTCCTTCTAGTTGTGGCATGTGGGGCACTGCCTCAGCGTGGTTTGATGAGCAGTGCCACGTCCGCACCCAGGATTCGAACCAACAAAACACTGGGCCACCTGCAGCGGATCTCGAGAACTTAACCACTTGGCCACGGGGCCAGCCCTCATGATTGTTAAATTTCAATCCTAACTCCAATAACCTGACTTGTAACTCCAATATAGAGTAACAAATTTGTAATCTTTCAAAGAAACTGAAGCCACAATAAGCTTCTACCTAGGCCAGCTAAATGTCTTACCAATATCCTCCTTGCTAACCAGTTCTCAGTTCTCAATTGCCAATAAACACACCATCTGACTGATTCTGGCATCCGGTCATCCACTTGATGTTCTAAATAGACCTAATAAAATAAAGACTTTTTCTGACATTCTGTCAACCTATTTCACAGTATATCGATAAAAACAAGCCTAATATACCTTAAGTACCTTCCAAGTCATTAAAACAAGATTAATTATGTTTAATATAGCTTTGGAATTGTCTGACAGCATTCTTTGAAAACTGGTAATTTATCATGTTACTGCTCCACCATCCTAGAATTATACTGTACATAAAGATAAAAAAAAAAAAAGCCCGAGTGCCCACTCCACAAAGAACTGCTACGTGCCTGTGTGAATCCCTGAATCCCCACCCTCTTAGGCCTCCACGGCATTCCCACATACAGCACTCTCACGACTCTCAGTTTGTCACTCAGGAGTGTAGCTTAAAATGGCAAGCCCGATGCCCTGAGATCCTGACCACATCTCCTGAAGGAAGTGCCCCCTCCCCAAAGCCCCCTGAGAACCTTCCCTTATGTAAAATGATTCTGCACAGAAATCCTTTCAACCCTGAGCTCCTCTAATGCATTTAAGATGTGGAGAGCACTATTCATAGCACTCTTCTAGCTGCCCGTCTACCACTTAACTACCCACGTGACTCAAGCTCTTCACCGCTCTGGTTCTTCACCAGCAAAACCAGCATAACTAACCTATTTCCATGGTAGCTGACAGGGATGCTGCGAGAACCAACAGCCTAACAAAAAGCAGCTGGTAAACGCTCAGCACGGTATCTCAGGGAGCAGTACTACAGGTGACTAGGGCCCATATGTCGGTCCGAGCCCCAACGTCACCATCTCTCTGCTAGGCCTCCGTTCCTCCACCTGTAAAAGGTTACTATCCACGCTGACGGGTCTAAAGAGAGACCTGGCACACAGTCACTGAGCCGACGGCCTATTTGTGTACCAATAATTTTCTTGAGGGGATAGGGAGGGAGCCTGATTCAATCCTGGCCTTCCACTGTGGCATATGCTGATGAGGCTTTAAAACAAGCCCACTGGCTGAGGCAGCCCAGGCGTGGTACTCATTACAGACCACCAAAGGAGCAGCTCAGCTTTCAACCTCACCACTGCAAAATATGGTCCCGGGAAAGCGCATGTGAGAGTCCCGGAGAGAAACAAGCTCACTCCTCTTTGTAGACTAGTGTCTCTGCCTGGCCATGAATAAAATCAAAGAGCAAAGGGAAAGCAAAGAGCTGGCAGCACGCATTTGATCAACCCAGAGGCCCCACTCTAATCTGGGCTCACAACCTAACCTGCTTCAAAAATGCCTTCTGCCAAGGACACAATCACTTTGTAAAGTACAGCAAACACTCAAATCACTGCAACGCAGAGAATCTGGTTTAAATAAAACACTTCAAGTGACTGTGTTTAGTGAGAGGTTACCAGGGCAGCATCCTGGAAGCAGCTAAGGCCCTGGAGTCAACACGGCCTCCCCCAGACTCTGGGTCCATTTCCTGAACCTGAGTTTTCTCAACAGCTTAAGAAAAACATTTCTCAGTTACAAAACAAAGTTGACATTAACATTACCTCCCGGGCAATCTACACTAAACATAAACGTTTTATTTTTTGAATGACCAATCCATCTCTCAGTTTTCTGATTCAGCCATAACATTACTACGGAAGGACAACAGGTTATGTCATTGATTTTAAATATATGGTTCAACCTTTATTTAAAAATAAAAAAGAAACTCAAACCTAAACTGATATATTCCTCTAAAATGAATGCTTTTTCTCCCTGACTAAATATATTCCAACTCTGAATCTTGACTGACTTTAGATGGCATACATTTCTCATCAAAAGAAAGCAAATCCTGGGGCCAGCCGGTGGCGCAGCGGTTAAGGTTAAGTTCACATGTTCCGCTTCAGCGGCCCGGGTTCGCAGGTTCAGTTCTCGGCCATGGACCTACGCGCTGCTTCTCAAGCCACGCTGCCGCAGGCCTCGCACATATAAAGTACAGGAAGATGGGCTTGATGTTAGCTCAGGGCTAATCTTCCTCAAAAAAATAAATAAATAAATAAAATTTCCTGCTCTCACACCCTGGAGAAAAGTAACTGCAAAACAAGCTTCCTATCTCGGGCCGTCCCTCAAGGCTGCCAGCTCCCTACCTTTTCTGCTTACAGCACACACTCCACTCCTGCTGGACACAAAGGTCAGAAGAACCAAGTTTCACTCACTCTCCATCCCTCCAGGGCTTTCAAGATAAAGATCTAAATTCCTCAGCCTGCAATTCCTCCCCCACCAGCAGGCCCCCAGTGTTCCAGCATTAAATGCTACAGCGGCCTCAGCTCTCTATAAATATGCAAAGCATATCCACAAGTCCCCAGCCTTTGGCCCCTCTCCTCTTTGCCTCTCCCCAGTCACCCTCTTTCCTCCTCCTCCTCCGGAACACCTCCCAGCCCCAGGGGTTCGGCTGGGGGGAGGGGAGCCCCTCCCTGCCCCCTACCAGGTAACTCCCTTACTTCAATCACAGCATAATTACATTACTACGAAAATATTAACTCGCCTCTCCTCTGGGCATGGGCTTTATTCTAAAGAGATTCATAAGCCAAAAAAAAAAACAAAAAACAAAAAACCCACACAGTTTTCCACTGGCCCTATGAAATACAGCTAAGTGTTGCTAGTTCCCTGAAATATCCTCTATTAAGCAGCCCTAGACTCTGAGGTTCTTTCCAACAAGGGCTATTTTCTCTCTAAAACCTTCAGGCTTTCTAATGGTCTATGTGTTGCGTTTGTCAAATGAATCTGTCACAAAATGACTATTTGAAAACGGACAGTGGAAAACAGGAAATTTGAAACATGTACCCCAGATGCTATAACCCATAACTAATTCGCCTTCTCCCCTAGCACGGTTCTAGCAGCAGTCCCTCCTGAGATAACTGCTTTGAAAGAAAAACACGGGAAATAAATGTATCTTAAAGGCCTCCTTTGGGGCCGGCCTGGCGGCACAGTGGTTAAATTTGCACGTTCTGCTTCAGCAGGGCGGAGTTCACCGGGTCGGATCCCGGGTGCGGACATGGCACCGCTTGGCACGCCATGCTGTGGTAGGCGTCTCACATATAAAGTAGAGAAAGATGGGCACAGATGTTAGCTCAGGGCCAGTCTTCCTCAGCAAAAAGAGGAGGATTGGCAGCAGATGTTAGCTCAGGGCTGATCTTCCTAAAAAAAAAAAAAGACCTCCAAAAATGGCCGTCAAATCCTCCTGGGCTCCCCTAGACAGACGACGGAAAAAGTCTAAACGAACACATCCCCTTGCAGAGTTTTCGACAGGAAAGTGCTGGGCACCCTTCCAGGCTGCCATTCTCTTGCCCTCCGAGGACCAGCAACCACGGCACTCTGCGCCTCCCCACCGACGGGGAGAGGGTTTACCAGCACCGCCCGTCATCCGCCGAGCGCTCGGTGACACAACGCGCTTTAACCACATTCACTTCCAATCTCCACGAACTCCGGTTCCGCGCACTAGACATTTGCGGGAAGGCGAAACCCTAAGAGACACAACGTGTAACAGAAGTTTCCAGGAGCTGGGGACGGGGGGGGGGGGGGGGGGGGGGGGGGGGGGTTTGGGGAGTCACTGTTTCACGGCTCGTGTGCTCGGGGTGACGGAAAAGTTCTGGACGTGGGACAGTGGCAACGGCCACAACAAAAAACACAGTGCACCCAATGCCGCTGAACCGTCCCCTTAAAACGGCCCAAAATGCCAATTTCACGTTACGCACACGTTACCACAATTTAAAAAAAAGAAAAGAAAAGAAAAGAAAACTGGTGGGAAGTCACGTGCGCCCAGCCTTCCCCCCGCCTCCCCCCACGGGCGCCGGTCAGGCCGACACGTCTCCCCGCGTCTCCCCTCCAGGTGACTGTCAGCACGACGAGCGGGTCTCGCGGGGGCGCAGACGAGGCTCTAAGGCTTGGAGAAAACTTTGAACAGCCAAGGGCCGGAGTGGGAGCCCCAGGCGGGCCTCGCAGAGGTGACGGAGCCCGGGAGCGGGTGAGCCCGCGCGAGGATGTAGGCTCTCCCCCGGGAACACGGAAGAGGACGTTTCTCGCTTTTTTTTCTTTCCTGCTCTTTGTTGGCTGCGCAGGGCCGATCCCCGCACCAACGCCTCCCGCGCACCTGGGAGGAGGCGGGCGCCGGGGGCCCGGGGCGGGGGAGGGGACGCGGGGGCGCCCCGAGAGGCCTCGCGGTCCTTCCCGGTTCCCACGCGCCTCCGCCACCGTTTACCGGGCCGACCACGCGCGAAGCCCCCCACGCGCGCGCTCGCTTCCCTTCCCTGCCCCCCCCCCAGTAGCCGGAGCGGGAAACTGAGCCCCCAGTCGATATTGGGGGGCGCGGGGAGGTAAAGCCACGCGCCCAAGGTCACCCGACAGGCGGGCAGGCCGCGACCGCGGGGTCCCTCCGGCGCCGGGCCCGCGCCATCATCCCCGAGCGCACAGGCAGGGCCCGAGGCCTCGGCGTGGGGTCGGCCCGGCCCGGAGGGCCCCGGGGACCTGAGCCCGAGCCCCGGGAGGAGAGAGCGGCGCCGCCGGGCCGCCCGGCGTCACCCCTGGCGGCCGCGGCCGCCACCGCCGCGGGCAGGCCCCGCGGGAAAGGCCCCGGCCGAGGCCGCGCCGGGGGAGGCCGCCAACAGACCTAACGGGGCCGCCGCGAAGGCGCCCGGCCCGGGACGCGGAGCCGCGGGCTACTCACCCCTTCGGGCCCGGAGCCCCGTTGCCGCTCGGCACGCCGGGCGCGCCGCTCTCCTCCTCCATTTTGGGCTCTGTCGCCGCCACCTCGGCCGCCGCTTCGACCCCTGCCGCCATTTTCTCCGCGTCTGGGCTTTGTGTGAGGGAGCCGGCTGCGCGGCGCTGCGCCTGCGCGCTCACGTGACCCGGCGCGACCAGTAACGCCTGCGCGCGCCGCGACCGGCTCCCGCCTCGTCCCCGCCCGCCCCAGGCCACGCCCCTGCTCCGGGCCACGCCCCCGCCGCGCGCAGGCGCAGACCGGCCGCTGGGATCCATTCATTCCCGCAGCAAATTCAGGTTGGGCGCCTTCGTGATGCTCCACCGGTTCCCCAGGCCTCGTGAGGGAGGCATCTCCCCACACCCGACCCGGACACCCGGACTTCGTCACTCCCAGCTTTCTGTAATCAGAGGTGGGGAAGAGGGGCAGCGAAAGTTCTGTTTACTAAAAATATGAAGGAGTCAGCCAGGTAAGGAGGGCAGGACACGGACGGGCCAGGCAGTAGAGCTGGAGTGCAAAATGCTGTCTCTACGCAAGGATCATCCTGCACCAGGAATATCTGGGCTGTGTCCGACCTGTCTCCCTACCACGTTGGGGGCTCCTGGGTGCACATCCCGTGGCCTGAATCTCTCGCTGAACCTATCAACCAACAAACAAAACGCATGGCTGAGAACTTCGTATGTGCTCGCGGATGTTTCTTGAGCGAATGAACAAGCAGGAATCCAAATGTGATGGGAGAAATGAGCTAGACGCCAGGTGATCTCATTAACCTTAACCGGGGCTCCTTCCTGCCTGATCCTGGCTGGGTGCCTTTGCCTGAGGGCTCGGCTCCGTCCCCAAACTGGATTTCAGGGCTGTTACAGGCTATGGCCTGGGGCAGCCACGTGGCCCGGGAAGAGACCAGAGCGCAGGGGCACATTCAGAGGCCTCAGGCTCCCTTCCCCAGCAGCACCCCCTCTCCCTGGTGTCTCTGGAACTTTGAAATGCTTCACTGGATCTCACAGAAGTTCCCATCTACCACCAAACTCGAGGCTTACGAAGGGAAAGAGGGTTTTTTCCCCCTCCTCTCTCACAGAATGACTACATTTCATCAGGCTCTGGGGAATATGTCACCTACCACACCCTCCCAGCTGCTTAATTCTGCCTGGTGATTCTGAGCCAGGGTTGAGAATTTCAGGACCAGAGAATAAATCCACCTGGTAGCTCAGTGGAAAGAGACCAGCTCCATTCCCACATACTTCCCAAACTCACCTGCCCCCCAGAATTCCCTTCTCCTGCCCATCTTCAAGCCCCTCCTCCCACATCACCTCCTGAACCAGCCCCCCCCCCATACCAACCTTCCCTTCCTCCATGGCCCCACTGGATTCATTCTGTCTCAGTTTACCTTCCTCCTCTAGCCGAGCTCAGAGATGGCAGAAGAGGCCACAGCAGACTCAGAATCAGGGAGGCGTCCCAATGCAAAACAGGAGGAACAAGAAGCCACCTGTCTGATCCTTTCTCCCACAGTGGGTGTGACAGGAGATCAGGGACAAGCCAGGCCCTGGTTGTGAGACAAACTCTCTTCCAGGCTGGACTTCTACGGGCTGGCTGACATAACCCAACTGTGCCCAGATCCTGGGTTTTGCTATCTCTTGAACTAGTCTTTCCTTCACACTTTCCTTTTCCTTTAAAGGCATGTTTTAAAATTGTGCCTCACATCTCATGTAAATATATGCAAATATGTGTAAAGTAAATATATGAAAACTTATTGTAAAAAATAGGAGGATGATGCTATTCAAGTATAAATTCAGTCGCGCACACTGCCAAAGGCTGAGCCTGAGGCTTGCTCTCTCTTTGCTCGGGTTAAGGGTCATTTAACACAGCCTAGCAGCGCTGGTTCCGATCCTGGGCGGGGACATGGCACCGCTCATCAGCCCATGCTGAGGCAGCTTCCCACATGCCACAGGTAAAAGGACCCACAACTAAAAAAATATACAACTATATACTGGGGGGGGGGGGGGGGGGGGGGAGAAGAGCAGAAGAAAACCAAGAAGATTGGCAACAGTTGTTAGCTCAGGTGCCAATCTTAAAAAAAAAAAAGACAGCCTAGCCCAAGCTACAACGGTCTCCTCGATGTAATTGAAAGGATTAGAAGAGATTTGCAAAGGAAACAGCTCTTTTCACGATGGCATATCCTGGGGCCTCCTGACATCATCTCCAGGGGCACTGCAATCCAAAGTTGGCCTGAAAGAGGTGGGTGCCAGGCCTGTGTAGAGAGGCGAGCTGCCATGGCCAGAAGGGCCCCTGAGCGCTGGGGGAGCTAAGGCACTTGGGTAAGACCCTGGGTTTCTGCAGACCGCCAGATGCCCACAGAGTGCCGCGCATCTTTCTAACTGCCTTTCTCTTACCCCTCTGCCCCTCCGTCACGCTGCTCCAGCAACCTCGTCTGCCATGCTGCCCCACCACAGGCCACGCATGCTCTAGCCTCCAGGCCTGTACCCTGTGCTGTTCCCTCCACTCCTGTGGCCAGGCTGGCTGCCGCTCGTCCTTCTACTCCCGGGCAGAAAGGGTTTTTCTTCCTCTGTGGGTGAGCCACATACCAGACAGGGATTCATGCCAAAATCAATAGAACATGCCAGACACTGTGCTGGCCCATCAGGGAGGTGCGATCTTGAGGAAGCGACCCCCCTGCTCCAGCCTCCATTTGCTCATCTGCAAATGAGATTCCTAAGAGAATTCGGGAACCCACCTGTCGGGGCTCCTCTGAGGATGAAATGTGGCCTGATGCAGAGAACCCTCAAAGGTTAAAAGCTCGGAAAGTGCTCAAACGGTGGATGCTGTTATGAGCACGACCATATTCTGCTGCTTTTCCTGAGTCCTCACAGAAGGGGAAGCATAGAGCTCAGCAGTGGGGCCATGCGGACCTGAGGGCAACCCAACTCCACTTTCTAGAGCTGTGGGGCCTCAGACAGAGGCTTCTCTGCTCTGGGCCCCTGTCTTGTCACCCTTAGAATGGAGGTGCTAGCTATTCCTCCCACCGATGATGGTAGTGAGAGTCAGAGGGAGGGTGCCCATGCAGGCTCAGAGATGGGGAACCCTCCAGAAGTGTGGGCATTAGTCATTAGTAAGTATACCAGCGTGGCGGCTGGCCCATGGGAGATGCAAAGGAAGTGGAAACTTACGTATAGTGATTGTAAATCATTTATTATATAATCCCGCTACCTGCTCTTCACCTGAAAACTCAGACTTTGCTTCTTGCAGTGCGTTTCATAACAGATCCCTCAAAACCAGCAGAGGGCCTTTCTTTTCATTTTTTATTCTTTACCTCGGTGTGGTCCCTGACTCCCCTCGTGTCCCGGGTGCCTCACTTTGAGGCCTCGGTTCAGAAACGTAACTGACAAGTCCATTTTGTCCAGCAAGGCCTGCTTTTATTCATTTGGGGTGGGTTTTTGAAACGCGGTGCAACTTGATGAAGTCGAGGGTGCCGGGAAAGCGAGCCTGCCGGGTGCGGAGAAGCGCAAGAAGCTTGTGGAACCTCCCGGCCTGATGGACACCCTCGACTCACCAGGGCTACTGGCCCCGAAGGGACCGAGTAGACCTCGGGAAGAGATCAGGGTGCCTGCTCCATCGGAAGTTCAGGACCACGTCCGCCTCCTCGGGTATAACGGTGTGCAAAACAATCAGTGAGTGTCTTCACACGGGATCACAGAGTCAGCTCCGCTTGGTGTCTCTTGGCCTAAAAAGCATTCTGGCCGTGCAGAAAGAGTCGGGCAGTTTCCGTCCTTCCCAACGCCAGGGCATCGCCAGCTGCCCCTGGCCCCGCCAGCCTGGCCTTCACACGGGCGTCTCCTCTGCCACCTTCTTCAGGAGTCCGGCTGCCAGCAGCGGGGGCTGGGCACCCTCAGAGCCCTCCACGTCCTGGACCTTCAGGCGCACCTTCTGGTTGGTTCTTCTCCACTCGGAGTACAGCTGGCAATGGTAGCGGAAGGAGACCTGTAAGGCAGTGCAGGGGTGGGTGGGGAGGCTGGCCGGCAGCCTCCACCCCCGGGAGAGGAAAACTGGGTCCCCGGAAGAGGAAAACTGGGTCCCCGAGGCACCTGCCTGGGCCCAAACCAGGGCCGGGCTCATGCTTCCAGAAGCATCCAAGCCTTTCTCATACAGACTGTGCACTCACACCCATTCACTCTCCTGGGGCAGCTCCCCACCAGCGCTCGGGGCCCCGCAAAGCTAAGGGGGTCTGCAGCACGGAGCAAAAAACTCCCTTCTGTGTCTCAGAGGGTGGGGATGAAGTGATGCAGCCTCTTAGAAGGGGTTCCATGGCAGTCGGTCACATCGTTGCCAAAACACGGAAGCACCCAAGATGTCCTTCAGTAGGCAAATGGATAGACAGACTGTGGGACACCCAGACAATGGGATACTATTCATCTCAAAAAAGAAATGAGGGGCTGGCCCAGTGGTGCAGCGGTTAAGTGCGCACGTTCCACTTCGGCGGCCCGGGGTTCACCGGTTCGGATCCCAGGTGTGGACATGGCACCACTTGGCAAGCCATGCTGTGGTAGGCGTCCCACATATAAAGTAGAAGAAGATGCGCACGGATGTTAGCTCAGGGCCAGTCTTCCTCAAAAAAAAACAAAGAAAGAAATGAGCTCTTAAGTCATGAAAAGATACGGAGGAACCTTAAGTGCATACGACTGAGCGAAAGAAGCTGATCTGCAAGGCTACATCCTGGATGATTCCAACTCTGTGACATTCTGGAAAAGGCAGAACGATGGAGACACTAAAAAAAATCGGTGATTGCCAGGGGCTGAGGGGATGGAGGGATGAATAAGAGAAGCACCGAAGATTTTTAAGGCAGTGAAACTACTCTCTATGATACCGTGATGATGCATCCATGTCCTGATAGATTTGTCCAAACCCAGAGAATGTGCCACACCAGGAGTGAACCCCAGTGTCAACTATGGACTCTGGGCGACAATGACGTGTCCATGTTGGTTCATCAACTGCAACAAAGGGACCACGCTGGTGCCATGGTGACTGTGAGGGGGGCTGTGGGGAGCGGACAGGGGGTACGTGGCAATTCTCTGCACTTTCTGCTCCCCATTTTGCTGTGAAACTTAAACTGCTCTAATACATGAAGTCTATACAAGACCATTGATAAAGAACTGTCAGTGGTTCATACTCTGACGAAGCAAGTTCCAAGAAATATTTGCACGGCTGGTGCCCAAAGCACGGTTCATAAAGGCAAAAAAAAAAAAAGGTGGAAAGAGAAGAAAAACATTGGAAGGAATCCCAGTGTCCATCACAAGGGATTGGCTAGATAAATATGGTCCACCCACACGATGACTGGCTGTTGGGTGGCTGCCTGTTTTTTTAAAGGACATTAGGAAAGTGAACAGCAGCAGACTGCAAAGCAGGCCTTATGATTTCATCCTATTTGTCTTAAAAAAATACACGCTAGTGGATGCACTGCAAAATCATCGTGGAGAGGGAACGCCCCCACAGCTGGAAGGCAGTGGTTCTGCCCCAGGGGTGAGACCCCGGGGGACCTCAGGTCTCCCAGCAGGGTGCTAATGCCTGCCAGGAGCCTGGAGCGACACCCCCAGGGCAGTCTCTCTCAATCCCAGGGGCTTTTTCTCGCAGTCGCTTCATCCTCCTCCCTCCCGGCCTCTCCCCGCAGCCTGGCCGACTCTGGGTGGGCTCATGGATGGTGGAGGCCACGCTCAGCACTGGGGAGCAGGTGCCCTGGTCCCCACAGAACAGAAGGCTCACATCAGGCTCAGGCTTCCCTGGCCCTTGGTGGGGCTCGGAATCTGGAACCCCTGAGACTCCGGGAGGTCGCCAGCAGGGAGCCCCCCAGCTGCCTGCTCTCCAGCCGGCGGCCACTCACCAGCGTCCAGAGGACATAGATGGTGAAGAGCGCGATGGTGAGGGCGATGAGCCCCACGGCCTCGAGCCGGCTGTGGAGCCGGAGGTGGTCCTGGGCGCCGCGCAGGCACAGCCAGCCCGAGATGGCGGCCAGTGGTGTGATGAACAGGAAGCACACCATGTCACAGCAGAGTGTCCGCTTCTCGGTCCGAGGCCCCGGGTCCCTCAGCCACTGCGGAGAGGAAGGGAGCAGGTGAGCTGCTGAAGGGTCTACCCGGCGCCCTCCTGCTGGCCCCGCTGGGGATGCGGTGCGGACCTCCAGGCCCTATGCCTCCCTCGGCTGACACCCATCTTGATCGCTGGGCCTGCGACCGTCCTCCTGCCTGGCCCCTCCCTCCATCCCTTCCTTCCTTCCTATACTTGCTGAGCCTACGAGGAACCAGGCCCTGCTGGATGCTGGGCATTTCTGCCCCCATTTACAGATGGGGGAAACTGAGGGCACGGAGGGGCTGACTCATTTGTGCAAACTCGCATGGCTAGTCATCCACAAACCCTGGACTAGAACCGAGGAAGTCTTGCCCCAGGGCCTGTGTGGCCTCAGCCGCTATGCTCCACTGCCTGCCACAGATGACGGGCCAAGAGATATGGGCTTCACTCATGGAACTCTGGAGAACAGAACAGAAAGGGTCCCTGCCAAACCAGAACTCCCTTGCTAGTCAGGAGAGGTATGAAGTGGGGTGGATGGTCAGGGAGGGGAAGCCCTGCTGTGGAGAGCTGAATGAGCAGGAGAAGCCACGTGAAGAATGGGGGAGATGGCACTCCAGACTGCAAGAATGGCATGTGCAAAGGCCCTGAGGTGGACGTGTGTAGATTAGACAAAGTACAGTGGGGACGAGGCTCGTGTGGCTGGAGCTCGAGGTAAGAGGCGGACAGGTGCAGGAGGGGCTGGCTCTCCCTCCCACCGTTCTCCTAAGAGCCCAGCTCCCAGGTGGGCCAGGAGCCTTTCACATCTCAGCCCAGGGACATTAGCCTGTAGCTCTCAGCCACCCCCCTGCCAAGGAGGGCAGGGAGGAGCTGGAGGGCATCCAGCCAGCCGGGAGGGCCCTGGGGAGCAGCAAGGCACCCGCCAGGCCTGGGAGTGCCCTATCCCACCCCATCACACTCAGGCTAAAGTCGAAGCTGGGTGTGGCCGTTCCCGCCTCCTTCTGGGCTGCCTTTCTCCTTTAACTCGTTCCACTCCAGCCACTGGGCATCAAGGACACCAAGCTCCTCGTGGCCTCAGGGCCTCTGCACTTGCTGTGCCCTCTGCCAGGACCTCCCTTCCCTGGGTTCTGCTGGCTCCTCATTCCTCAGGTCTCGGCTTCAGGGGGTCACCTGAAGTGACCCAAACAGGGAGGGGGCCCAGGGTCTGGCCAGTCTGGAACCTCAGGCCTGGTTCCCCACCTCCATCAGCAGAATCTCTGGGGGGCAGGAGGGGTCCACCCGACAAGAGAAGCCACTGCCCCAGGCCCAGGGCAGTCCCCGCCTCTGGTCCCCGCCACCCGCACCAGCCTCAGGCTCCTGAGCGTACCTCTATGAGGGGCCGGGGACATTTCTCCACCACAAACTCCGTGTGGCACAGCTCGCAGTAGCTGGTGTTGGACGAGGAAAGCCACCTCTCTAGACAGCTCTTGTGCACGGCGCCCAGGGTGCCGGTGCAGCCACACGGAGACAGCAGGCTCTCCCCGTTGGCTCCCTCATGGCAGATGCGGCAGAAGGGACCATCGCTGGACACACAGATAGGACACATGAGCAAGGACCAGGCTTCCTGCTTATGCCTGCTCACTACCTGCTGGATCACGAACTCAGCACTGCCCCTCTGCTGCCACTTGGCAAACTTCTACTCATCCTTCAACACCCAGCTCCAAATGTCCTTTCCTTTGGGAAGCCTTCCCAGATTCCCACAGACGGAGTGATGTGCTCCTCCCCAGGGTTCTGGTGGCACCTTTTTAGGCCCAGGGTGAGCATCTCTTGTACCTGCCTGCCCAGTGTCTGCTCCTCCTTTTCCTGCAATACCACCTTCAATGTACTGGGTAACCACCCTGCTCTCAACCCTTGGTCCTCAGGGACTAGGGCAGAGCTGATGACACCGCTGATGACCTCAGACCTGACCAATCAGAACACTACACACTCCTGGTCACAAGGACCAACTCAGGGAAGGGCATGTGTGATGCAATCAGAGCCACTGGGAATTCATTCCTGAAATTCTTTTTTTTTTTCCCCCACTAAACTCCAGAACCACAGGCAGCGTGGCTGATGTTAAGTCTGGAACTGCTGGCAGCAGCCTGGTCTCCACGTGGAGTCTGTGAATGATGCCAAACAGAGGAAGGCAGAGCCAAGAGACGGGCAAGGGTGGATTCTCAAGGCCATCATCAGAGGCTCTGGATCTAGCCACACCTGAAGGCTGCACTACCCAAGAAACCTGAGCATCCAAGGAAAACAACTTCCCGCTCCTGTGCTCTTGTGAGGCTTGGAAAAGAGACATAAAAAGCATCCCCAGGAAGCTGCTTCGGGGAAGTCTCAGCCCCAGCAGGGTCTCTGGGGATGCTGGGTCCTTCCTGGGGCAGCTCAGGAGGCTGGGGGAGTGGCCTTGGTGGGCCCAGAGGCTGTCCAGCACATGAGTCATTGTTTTCCAGACACTTCTGTCCGGAGAGCCACTGTAGGAACACACGAAGGGGGCGGAGCAGAAGAGCTGTTTCCCAGATAACGCCAGTTTCCCCTCCCAACTGTTTCTACACTTTTCTGAGCGTGGCTGGCGGTGGGCGGGGCCTGGCTGCCAGAACACAGGCGCTGGGCAAACCCCTCACGTCTGCTGTGCCGGCAGCCCTACGCCCCCCTCCACTCTGACCCCTCGCTCCCCAGACACACACCACGTTCACAGGGGAGCAATCCCTCCTCCGGAAACCAACCCCAGGAAGTGGAAGAGATGAGAACCTCGGGGCAGAGCCACGTCAGTTTGGGGTTTGTCCCGGGCATCCTACTCGGGAAGAGCAAGTTCCGAGAAAACAAAACAGAAACGGATTTGTTATGGAGCATTTACGGACTGTGCACTAACAAAGGGCAACACGGGGATTAATTTGTCTCGTTCTCGCAGGGAGCCTGTGGAGAAGGTGCTGTTTCTGCCCCCATTTGACAGACAGAGAAACTGAGGCATCGAGGGGTTCACTTGTGTGTGCAAACTCACACAGCCAGTAGACCACAGAGCTGGGGTTTGAACCCAGGAAGTCTGGATCCACGGCTTGTGTACTCTGAGCCACTAGGCTATGCTGCCTGCCACAGACAGTGGGGCAAGAGAAAGGGGCTTCGCTCACGAAATTCCAGCAGGAAAATGACGCACCCGATACAGATGAGAAGGAAAAGGGATGGGGGAGCAGGGGAGATACCACAGACTCCCATGGGGCTGCCCAGGGATGCTCCACGAGCAAGAGGAGATGGGAGATGGGGAGCGAGGGAGGGAACAGAAGCCGTGGGGAAGGCTGGGCAGAAGGGCTGGGGATGCGGCAATGCTGGGGCAGCTTCCAGAAAGGCCCGGGCCCGCTCACAGCCTGGTGGGCAGAGTGCCGAGGGCTCAGAGGGGTCCAGGGGCCCCACAGCCTGGCCCCAAGCCTGAGTTTCTGTAGATTGTCTTGGCCCCAGAGACGCCTCCTGGCCCTTCCTCTCTGGCCTCTGCTGGGTTCAGGGTCCAGAACTTTCCGCCCCGCCTAGTCTCTGCCATGTGCCCCCAGGGCCCCAGGTCTCCTTGGAAGCCAGATAGAGGGCTTGATTTTTAGGAAGGCGCCGGCTATGACATCCTTGAGCCCCACTCCTGCTTACTCTCTGTTGGCAGGCTGGCTAGAAGGAGTTACAGGGCGAGGGCAGGGGACGGTGACCTGCCTGCGTGGCCTCTGCCAACCCCAGAACCTCCCAGCGGCAGCAGCGGCCGGAAGATCCTCATTTGCTCCTGGGGAGGCTGGCCAGGAGGCTGTAGGGAAGGCCACGTCCCTGGATGACGACAGCTCTTGGGAGAAACAGCGGCCTGCTCTCCGGGACAGGAGGTCCCGCCCTGGCCTTCAGCCCCGCCAGGTTTGGGTTGAGTGGCATCAAAAGGCAGATGGGAGAAGCCGCCAGCAAGGAGGCCAGAGCAGCTCAGGAGGCCCTGTGGTCTCAGCGGGCATGGCCGTCCCACCCGCCGCTCGCCTGGGTCTCTGGGGACTGCAGGAGAGGCTGCTGGGATGCAGTGAGCTCCTCCTTCCCGAGTCACTCCCCACCGGAGTGGGGGTTCAAGCCTCAGCCCTGCTCAGGGACACTGACAGGGGTCCGCCTCCCTCTGGGCCTCAGTTTCCCCAGCTGTCAAGAGGGAGAGTAGGGCACAGTGGGGTCAACTCACTCGGCACCCCTCAGGAACCCCGTGTAGGGAGACCCCAGCTTCCGTCAGCTTCCTCCCGGGCCGCCTGTCCTGGCAGTGCTGGCTGGGAGGTCCCAAGGGTGCTCTGGCTCCCAGCCTGGCTGGACCAGCAGAGACAGACCCCATCCTGACTTCAAGGGTCTGATGGAGACGCAGAGCTAAAAACCAGCACCCTGGAGGAAGCCCAGAAGCCCAGAAAGAGAGTTCCCGCTCTCATGGGGTGCAGGCAAGGCTTCCCGGAGGGCGCGACACCAGGCAGAGACAAAGAGCGTGAGCGCTGTGAGCTCCCTCGAAGCCCTGCGAGGCCTCCCCTGCTTCTCTTCCTGTCTGAATGAGAAGCTTCTGAACTAATCCTGACACCTGCGACACCACGGGTGAATGGAAGGCATTACGCTGAGTGCAATAAGCCAGGCACAAAGGGACAAATACTGTATGATCCCACCTGCACGAGGGCCCAACGGGAGTCACGTCCAGAGAGACAGAAAAGAGACGGTGGCGCCAGGGGCCAGGGGAGGGGTGGGGAGTTTTGTTTCATGGGGACAGACTTTCAGTTTGGGAAAATGAGAAAGTTCTGGAGACACATGGAGGGGATGGTTGCATAACCACGTGAATGAATTTAATGCCACTGAGCTGTGCGCTTAACCATGGTTAAGGGGCTGGCCCGGTGGCACAATGGTTAAGTTTGCATGCTCCCTTTCGGTGGCCCGGGGTTCACGGGTTCGGATCCCAGGTGTGGACCTAGCACCACTCGTCAAGCCACGCTGTGGTGGTGTCCCACATACGAAATAGAGGGAGACTGGCACAGATGTTAGCTCAGCAACAATCTTCCTCACGCACAAAGAGGAAGACTGGCAACGATCTTGGTTGAGATTGGTGAGGGCCAATCTTCCTCACAAAAAACAAACAAACAAACAAAAATAGTTAAGACGGTACATTTGATGTTAAGCATATTTTACCACAATAAACAAAACTGAGGGGAAAAAGCTTATGAATTAAATCGTAGCCAATAAACACAGCAACAACAGGTAAAACTTGAAAAACTGAAAGAAAAAGAAATCACTTAGAATCCTACTCCTCCAGCCAATCTGGTAACTGTTTGAAATCTAAGTAAGTTAAAATGGATTCCAATTTGTGTGGGGTTTCCTTAAAACTCCCTTCTTTGGAAGTGATGACCAATGAGTGAAGCAGGCTGATTCTGCTCACAGGTGGGTATCAAAGGCCAGCACCAAGGTTTTTTTTTTTTTAGACATGCTTTTTGGTGAGGAAGAGCGGCCCTGAGCTAACATCTGTTGCCCATCTTCCTCTTTTTTTTTTCCTCCCCAAAGCCCCAGTGCATAGTTGTATATCCTAGTTGTGGGTCCTTCTAGCTCTTCTATGTGGAACGCCACCACAGCATGGCTTGATAAGCAGTCTGTAGGTCCAAACCTGCGAACCCTGGGCCGCCGAAGCAGACCGAGTGAACGTAACTGCTACGCCACAGGGCTGGCCCACCAGCAATGGGTTTTAAATACTTGTATAGAATGCTTGTGAGGCAGCCACCCCCGTCCTAGGCTTTATGTGGACCATGGCAACGTGCTTTCAGAACTGCTCCGGGAGGAAGATATCCCCATCTTAGAGACACCGGGGGAAGTGACTTGTCCTGGGTCACACAGGGAGAGAGGTCTCCAGGCAGGATTTGAGCCCAGGCACCGTGAGCCCACAGCCTACACTCCTACCCCCTCTTTATACTGATTCGCCAAAATCTGAGCTCCTCGCCAACGTTTAGTCTTCAGCTTTCACGGTGTAATCTGGAGTTTCTGCTTTTCCTAAAGAATCAGGCCCTGCCAGCCATGGGCCTCCTGGCCTCCCATGGGGTAGTGACTCATTGAGCCCTTTCTCTGGGAATCTGCCCACCTGCCCCTCCAGATGGTTGGACTTCTGACCCCAGACTGGGAGGAAAGCACTGGGCCCAGAGAGCCAAGCCACTGAGGACAGACACCTGCTCAGTCCTCACTCACCTCGGCCCATCCAAGGCCCGGATGACAGTGGAGAGGAGCCGGCCGTCCCTTGACGTCACCTGTGCCACATACTGGGGTGGCCCAAGGCCCGTGGCCTCCACGATCTTGGAGAAGGAGGGGCTGCCGGAGCAGTCGCACAGGGAGCCGGGGAGGTGGCAGCATTCACCTGTCGTCATGGCCACAGGGAGCCCTGTGTCCTCAGGGCCCAAGGCCCATGGTCCCAGGAGCCTGGGGAGAGGCAGGCAGGGAGATTAAGGGCAAGGTCAGCGAGGCGGACACAGACTGGGGTTTGAATGCAGCTCTCTGAGCCTCAGTGGCCGCATCTGTGAGATGGGGGTATAGGGTGAGGATCCAGTGAG
Source organism: Equus quagga (assembly GCF_021613505.1). NCBI lineage: Eukaryota > Metazoa > Chordata > Mammalia > Perissodactyla > Equidae > Equus > Equus quagga. Next base: position 91,340,964 of record NC_060280.1, read on the forward strand.
GACCCCCGAGCCCAGGCCTGGGGCACACCTGAGGCTCTAACTCTCCTAAGAAAGGCCAGCCGGGTCCAGCCCTCAGTGCTCGCAGGCTGCCCCTAGCATCACCTTTCCAGAGACGGTAACGGCCCCCCCACAGTTATTGAGCACCTGCTGTGTGCCCGGCCCTGTGCTTGGCGCTTTCCTGGGCCGGAACCACGCCCGCCAGCCACGTAGTCTTGTTCTCTGCAGACCAGACTCCCAGCGCTGGGCTCAGAGCACAGAGCCTGCCTCTGAGTGGGGCAGAATGAGCTAGAAACTGGGCCCCGCGGAACAAGATGGTGAGTTCCCTTGACCCTTCTGGTTCTGGGCCTCTCGCAGGGCTCTGAACTCCTTGATACCTCAGGCCATGAAGGAAGTGACCCAGGCTGGAGAGGACCAGGGAGGCCTCTGTCCCCGCCAGAGCAGCTGCTCTAAGCCACGTCTCTGTCCCGGAGGAGAGGCCTGTGGGCAGCAATCTCAAGTCTGCTCTGGTGGTGACTTCAACAGGATCCGCCCCGACCCCAGGTCTGACCTGCCAAAGGGATCCTTGGAACCTCCTCCTCCATCCCTCCTCCATGCCTCCTCCCCAATCCCTCCTCCTCCATCCCTCCTCCAACCTCCCCCATCCCTCCTCTATTCCTCCTCCAAACTCCTCCCCATCCCTCCTCCAAACTCCTCCCCCATCCCTCCTCCAAACTCCTCCCCCATCCCTCCTCCAAACTCCTCCCCGTCCCTCCTCCAAACTCCTCCCCCATCCCTCCTCCAAACTCCTCCCCCGTCCCTCCTCCAAACTCCTCCCCATCCCTCCTCCAAACTCCTTGCTCCATCTAGCCAGTGAGACTTGTGCATTTCCCTCTGAGAATTTCATGAGAGTAACAGAGGCCTCTCTAGACGCCCCCTGGAAGCCAATACAGGTGTCCTGGAGCTAAGGATCTCTGTCTCCAACTGGTCTCATCCTCAGGCCTTTGTCTCCGGGAGCTGTGGCCCAGAGACCCCAGCAACACTCACTGAGGTGCCCCTACTCTCGGCTTTTACCAACCCCTGCCCGTCAAAATCTGAGACCCCAAGAGAGAAGAAAAGGGAGAAAAGTAGTGTAAGTCATTGACGAACTTTTTGCGCCAGGACAGTCTGGCAACAGATCAGCGCCCTCTGAATAGCTCAGCCAGAAGCCCTCCTGACCCAGCACGCCCTTCCGGGCCTCCACCACTGGGCGCTGCAGGCCAGATAAGCCACTACAGGCGGCCCTCCGTATCCATGTGTTCCACCTCTGCGGATTCAACCATCCGCGGATCAAAAGGCCTACGATGGTTGCGTCTGTACTGAGCACGGACAGACTGGTTTTTCTTCTCATTATTCCCTAAACAAAACGGTATCACACCTATTTCCACAGCATTTCCATCGTATTAGTTATTAGAAGTGATCTAGAGATGATTTAAAGTGCATAGGAGGATGTTCAGAGGGTAGACGCAAATACCAAGCCATCGTCTATAAGGGGCGTGAGCATGCGCAGATTTTGGTATCTGCTGGGGTGGGGTGGGGTGGGGGAGTCCCTGGAGCCAATGCCTCGAAGATACGGAGGGATTACTGTATCGCCCTGAGTCAGGAGCCCTGGGGGAAGGCTGCGTGACCGAGATAACACGCTCGCGGGGCAGCGGCTGGGCCTGGCCTGTGGTGTGTGCCCCTGTCCCTCCTGAGGGCCTGCGACCAGAACTCCCAGCTCTGAGGTCAGCAGGGGAGCCCCAGGGCTACTGGGGGAAGGCACACAGAGGGGAAGCCACTCCTCCCGTCCCACAAAGGACCGGTCTGAACGTTTCTGCAAGTAACTGGGCCTTATAAGAACCATCAGGGGCCGGCCCAGTGGCGCAGCGGTTAAGTTCGCTCGTTGCGCTTCAGCAGCCCGGGGTTCACCAGTTTGGATCCTGGGTGTGGACATGGCACTGCTTGGCAAGCCATGCTGTGGTAGGCGTCCTACATATAAAGTAGAGGAAGATGGGCACGGATGTTAGCTCAGGGCCAGCCTTCCTCAGCAAAAAGAGGTGGATTGGCAGCAGATGTTAGTTCAGGGCTAATCTTCCTCAAAAAAAAATAAATAAATAAAAAAGAACCATCACAGCTCCTGTACATGTTAAGCTCTGCCATTTCTTTTATTCTTACAGGAAAACAAAAACCCATCTGGTAAATCTGCTAACATGCCAATGGCCAAAACAACCCCAGCAGCTGTTCTTTATTACGGACCTACTGTGTGCCAGGTGCCAAGCTCACTGAGTCTAAATAGTTCTTATAAGTGTCCTCTGCAAAGGTCACCTCCCCTGGGAGGCCTTCCCTGACCACTCTGGCCACCATTGGTGTCCACATTACCACCCTCCCAGAATGCGCCCCTCTCCAAAAACGCCCTCGGTGTTGGTTTACTGTGTAACCGCCTCTGTCCTCTGTGCTTTCGTGAGCTCTGTGAACGAGGGACCAGGCTGGATTTGCTCTCCGCCACCCCCAGCGCCTGGCCCTGCGTCTGGCACAGAGTGGCCACGTTAATTGTTGCTGCGTTCATCTCTTGGCCCCTACTCTGTTTCACAGCAGTGGCAGAACCAGGTCTCTGCACCCCAGAGGGTCTGCCAGCACCCAGGGGAGGAATCAGATATGTTTAGAGGCTAGAGGTCTGTGCAAACCACAGAGGCTTGGGCTTACAAGAGGCCAAAGTCGAGACTGGCCCCAAGGATGGGGTGGCTGCAGGCTAGGCTCAGCTCTGGAGCTGCAGAGATGGGGGCTGAGCCAAGGTCCCAAGCAAACCGGGCCCAGTGCCCGGGAGACGAATTTCACCAAGTCTTCACAACAAACCTATGACATAAGTCCAATAAATGACCCCATGTGACAGCTGAGGAGACTGAGGCTCAGAGAGGGGCAGCTACTTGCCCAAGGTCACACAGCTAAGAAACAGCACCAACATTTGAACTTAGTCCACTGAGTGGGTCTGGGACTCAAGACCCTTGAGTTCTTTTAAGTCCTGACTCTGGCCCTGATGCTGTGTGTCCTAGGACAAGTCGCTTGGCTTCTCTGGGCCTCATCCTTCTCCTCTGCCAAATAGGTTGACGGAGTTGGTGGACTGAGTCTGCTGAGGGGCTTCCTGAGAAGGAGCCCCCAGGCTCGATTCCTTGGCTAGGCATGTCTGGGGTGGCACTGGGACACCACAGCCTTTCCACACCTGCCCAGCCTCCTTTTTCTGAGGGCAGGAAACTGAGGGCAGAGGACTCCGAGGACCCTAACTCCTCACAGTGTCTCTCAGGCCAGTTGCTTCACTGTCTGTGCCTCAATTTTCTCATCTATAAAATGGGGGTCACAATGACACCCAGCTCAAAAATCCGTAAATATGAAGAAGTTGGTAAATATTAGCGCTTGTTACAATCACCGCCATCAGCTTACAGAGCTGTTGAGGGGGTTTGATGAGACAAGGCACAGTCAGCACCTGGCATACAGTAAGTGTTCGATAAATGCTCACCATAATTATTTTTCAGGATAAAGGTGGAGCCTGCGAAATGCATTCATTCCCCTTCACTCACCAAGGAGAGGCTTCGTCACTGGAGGCCAGGTTCTAATCCTAGCTCTGCTCTCATTTGCTGTGTGGCCCTGGGTAAAAGACTTGACGTCTCTGAGCCTCGACTTCCTCATCTGTCTAACGGGAAGCTTCCTAGCACTTCCACCTCCGACGGTCCCTGGAGGACTAAATGAGTCAGTCACATACATCCTGGCTACCCAGTTTGGGGCACCCACTAACAGCCAGGTGCTCTGCTTTGTACACATTCCCGGCTCATGAGAATATTGACTCTTTTCCAGGCAAAGCCCCTCTGAGAGGGAGGTTGGGGAAGGACACTGACCGCTTATGGACCGCCTACTGTGTGCAGGGCACTTTCCTCCTCCGCCACCTCCAACAGCCTCATGAGATCGGCGCCGGGATGACCCGGTTTCACAGATGGGGAAACCAAGGCTCCGAGAGGCGCCTACTGTGTGCCGGGCCCCGAGACCTGCCGCTGCCCTGGAGACCGGACTGCGAGCCCCTCGTCCCGGGGAAGGCGGAGGCCGAGGGTGCGAGCCCGGCCGTCCTGCCCGGGGGCCAGGCTCGGGCCTCGAACCCCGGGCCGACCCGCGGACTGGCGCCCCTCGGCCCCGCCCGCTCGCGCCTACCTGATCCGCGGCCGGGCCGGGCGGCCGCGCAGGCCCCTCCGCTCGCCCCGGCCCGGGTCCCGGCCCGGCCGGTCCAGTCGGCGCCGCCCGCTCCTCTCCGGCCGGCACCTGCGTCCGGACACCGCCCGCCGGGCCGACGGCGAGCGGGCCAATGGCGACCGCCTCTCGCCCTCACTGGCCAATCGCCGTGCACGTCCCGCCCTGGGGGGCGGGGCCAGAGGCGACGGGGACGTCCTGGGCCGCACAGGCCCCGCGGCGCCGCAACTGCTGGCTCCGCCCCTGCCGCGTCCTGGCTCCGCCCCCGCCCCTGACCCCGCCCCCAGCCGTGACCCCGCCCCAGCCCGGCCCGGGGCGCGAGCGGGGCTAGTGGCGCCATCTGCCGGCGACCAGTGCCTGTTAATTAATAAAATCGTTACAGTATTCAACGTGACGCCGGCCAAGGAATTGATTTGTGGGTGCTCATCACCTCTCTTACGCTTCTCATCGATCCCGGGGGAGGGAGGGACCGCGTGATCACATTTCACGGAGGGGAAACGGAAGTGTAGGGAGGTTAGGGGGCCGTGGAAGAGCCTAAAGCCAACATCATTATTGATCATTCATTTATTCCTTCATGTATACAATAGATTCATTCATCAGATGTCATAAACATCAATCAGAGGGCCTATTATGAGCCAGGCACTGTGCTGGGAGATGGGCACACAACGTTGAGTAAGGCAAATATTGCTGCCCGCGTGGACCTCGATCTAGAGAATGAGACAGACCATTAACCAACTATGTAACTAATTATTAATTACAAAGGTGATAAATTATAGCAAGCGAGGGGGGCATATCATGGAATAATTTGGAAACTGCAAAAATATTTCCTTCAAGAAGCAATTGAACTGACAACTAAGGTGTGAGAAGTTCAGCACATGCAAAGGGCCTGAGGTAGAATGGGAGAATTGTCTCATTGTTCCTTTCTTCCCTTGGCTCAATACTTAGGAATATGTAGATCAGCTCAATTCCCTCAGTTAAATTCTGTTGTGTTGCACTGGCTTATATTTTTTAAAAATGGAAAGATAGGGGCTGGCCCGGTGGTGCTGCAGTTAAGTTCACACATTCTTCTTCAGCACCCTAGGGTTCTTGGGTTTGGATCCCGGGTGTGGACCTACACACTGCTTGTCAAGCCATGCTGTGGCAGGCATCCCACATATAAAGTAGAGGAAGATGGGCACAGATGTTAGCTCAGGGCCAGTCTTCCTCAGCAAAAAGAGGAGGATTGGCAGCAGATGTTACCTCAGGGCTCCTCTTTCTCACAAAAAAAAAAGGAAAGATAGACCATTTAACATTTTTTAAAAGTTACCTCTAGAGGGAAGAAGTAGAATGGAGGGGACAGAGAGAGAAGCTAGACCTTTAAAAAGTATATCTTGTTTTATATACTTGACTTTCCAACCACATAAGTATTTTCTATAATGATAAAACAAAATTTTAAATGTAAATATAGTGCTAAAAACAAAAATTAAATAAAGTGAACAAACCTGTGTATCTAGTTAGCGACAAAACAATACAGAGATGGAATCTAGTAACTTTAAAACACAACAGTTTGACTGGACATACCACTGCTATGTTGTTATTGATGGTGTTAAAATTGGCATTCTGAACTTATTGCCTATCTAGTATCGGATAAAGCAAAGAAGTAATTATGTTGGTGTCAAGAACCAGGATTTTCAGAGGGCGTGAAGGAGATGTAAGATTGATTATGTTCAATTAAAACCCGGTCATCTTGAATTTGAATTGGACATATCACGATAAATTTTACCTTTATAAAAAGCAGACGTTTCCTAGTCTGTTCTCTGAAAAAGTCCCCACTGAAACAAAGACTGAGCTCGAGCTCGTCGCAATGAGCACTCCCTAAGCCCAGATTGTGGTCTCTAAACACCATTTCCAAGTGGGAGAACCGGGAAACCTTGAGGAAGCAGCTGATTCTGGGTCTGGGGCGGGAAACGTGGAAGATGCACCTGTCGCATCTTGATAGACCAGAAACCATATGTCTTCCTCAAAGACGTTACCTAGCAAGGTAATGTGGATGGAACCAACTAGAAGCAGCTCTCACTGGCCACAGAGGAGACAATCTGGACTTTAAAAGGGATAATGATTACAGAAGATCAAAACACATCAAATGGTTAAATCCACGAACTTGGGTTTTTCAAAAATTCTTATCTTACGATAATGTCAAATTTACATAAAAGTTGCGGAAGTGAGACACAGAGCTCCCGTTAGCACTTTGCCTGGAGTCCCCAATGGTTAACATTTCGGAATCTTCTGAATATAAGGTACATACGTGGTGTCTCATTAACCCTTAACATTTCAGGTATATTTCCTAAGCGTAGGCACGCTCTTCCACAAAATTGCGGTACAACCTCCAAAATCGGGAAATTCATAGCGATCCAATATTACCATGTAATTCCCAAGTCCCGTTCAAATTTTCCAGTAAAGTCCTTTAAAGCCCCAGCCTCCATCCCAGATGACACATCGTATTTAGCTGTCTCATTCAGTCTCCTTCAGTCTGGACGAGTTCCTCAGTCTTTCCTTGTCTTTTGTGACCTTGAAACTTTTCAAGATTGTGGGCTCATTATTTTGTAGAAAGTCTCTCAATTCGTGTTTGTCTAATGTGTCCTCGTGATCTGGGACAGGAACCACAGAAGTGACATTGTGTTCTCGGTGCAGATAACAGGAGGCATCGGGTGTTGATTTCTTCCATTACTAATTATGTTAACCTGGTTAAAATGGTTCTGCCAGGTTTCTCCAATCTGAGTTAGTGTGTTGTCAATAAGTGCTTTAGGGGAAAATATTTTGAAACTACTTAAATATCCTGTTCCTCAACAAATCTTCACCCATCAGATTTAATATGTATTGATGACTCTCGCTTGAGTCAATTTTTGTTGTTGCCGTTGTTAGCTTAGATAAAGGGAGTTTTATTTATATTTATAAGAATTCTGGAGGAGGATGGCTGCTGGCATCGGCTTGGCCAAATGATGATAAGGTCAAAGACTCTGAGATTGTCTTGACCTTTCTCTCATGGTAGCAAGATGGCTGCTGTGGCTCCAGGCATCACATCCTCAATCAAAGCAAGAAGAGAGGGGCAGGGCGATGTAAGCCAAGCCTGTCTCTTTAATCAGGTAATAGTTGGCATATGATGATTTTTCTAATTCCATCTTTGAGCACTTCCTTACTTACTGGCTCAACAAGATGTTTGAGGGTAGTTTTCCTTTAATTTTTACCCAGCCCAGCTCTGAATCGACATTTCTCCAAGGCGGCCTTGTTCTTTTTAGTGGGGAATGATATTTAGAAACTAAGATCTGGGTCCCACGTGTGCTCATAGCTACCTCAGTGCCACTAATTCTTGCTTCTTTCATTGTAACATGTATGTAATATGTATGTACCTATATACATCTATCTGTCTGTCTGTCTGTCTATCTATCTGTCTGTCAATTTATCTTTAAAACTCTGGCTGCACACCAATACCTCTAATTCTAATCAAACATCAAGATTTATCCCAGTTCCTGGGATACATGTTTCTGACTTCTTTCTCTGACTATGAAACCGAGCTCCTGTGATCCTCCGTAGAGTTACTCATTTTCCCACCCCCCGCCTCCTGGAAACTCCTAGATACACCAGCCACAGCTCAGCCCCAGTCATATGCTTCCTACCCCATTCCACTGCCAGTGGGAACTCTGGTTAAAGGCTTGACCCCCAACAAAGGAGCCAAATCCACACATTTTAACTAAAAAGAGAACTTACCAGTCGCTTTCGAAGGCTACTGGAAACCAACTCAAAATCTTGAAAATTATCAAATTCGAAAACTGACAAGTGAAGGAAAGAATTGAGTGTTTACACTGACCTATACAATCTGTGCCTCAGGGTAACCACATAGACGAGGGGAAATTTCTCTTTATAGAAGTATTCCAGAAATAAGTGAAAAGGGAGAGAATTTGAATCTCACTGTGTTTCTGACTCCTAATGGATTAGGAGTCTGGGTGATGCTCAGCATCTGTAAACACTATAACTGAGAAGCACACTGACACGATCTGCCTCCCAGGGGATCTGCGTGACACCAGTGTGAAGTGCTAATCTCAGGTCTGCTCAGCCTCTGGGTCTAACTATTAATTTACAGGAAATGCAGGGGACAAAGGGATACGTTTTATTTTCATTTTTTTGCTGAGGAAGATTGGCCCTGATCTAACATCTGTGCCAATCTTCCTCTCCTTTGTATGTGGGACACCGCCACAGCATGCCTTGATGAGCAGTGTGTAGGTCCACGCCCAGGATCCGAACCCACAAACCCCAGGCCACTGAAGTAGAACATGCAAACTTAACCGCTATGCCACTGGGTCAGCTTGGGACATGTTTTAAATCTCCATAGGCCCATAGAGACAGAAAGCAGGTTAGTGGTTGCCAGGGGCTGGGGAGGGGAAATGGGGAGTAACTGCTTAATGGGCACTGGGCTTCTTTTTGGAGTGATGAGAAAATTGTGGATCAGATGGTAGTGAAGGGTTGCACAATTTTGTGAATATACAAAAACCACTGCATGTACTTTTAATGCATGAGTTTTATCTCAAAATCTTGAAAAGCAAAAAGCAAGACACCATGGATACAAATGAAAATGAAAACATACTATACCAACTCATATGGGTGCAGCAAAAGCTGTACTAAGAGGGAAATTCATCGCCATACAGGCTCACCTTAACAAACAAGAAAAAGCCCAAATAAGCAATCTCAAACTACACCAACTTGAATTAGAAAAAGAAGAACAAAGAAAGCCCACAGTCAGCAGAAGGAGAGCAATAACCAAAAATCAAAGCAGAAATAAATGCTATTGAAATGAAAAAAGGCAGTAGAAAGGATCAATGAAACAAAGAGCTGGTTCTTTGAGAAGATAAACAAAATTTGCAGAACCCTAGCCAGACTTAGAAAGAAAAAAAGAGAGAAAGCTCAGAGAAATAAAATTAGAAACAAAAGAGAAATAATGGATACCACAGAAATACTACAGATTATAAGAGAATACTATGAAAAACTATAAGAGAATGCTATGAAAAACTATATGCCAACAAAATGGATAACCTAGAGGAAATGGATAAATTCTTAGACTCTTACAACCTCCCAAAGCTGAATCAAGAAGAAATAGATAATCTGAACAGACCAATCACAAGGAAAGAGATTGAAACAGCAATCAAAAGCATCCCAAAGAATAAAAGCCCAGGACCAGACGGCTTCCCTGGGGAATTCTACCAAACTTTAAGAGAGGATTTTTTTTTTATTTTAAGATTTTATTTTTTCCTTTTTTCTCCCCAAAGCACCCCGGTACATAGTTGTATATTCTTCGTTGTGGGTCCTTCTAGTTGTGGCATGTGGGACGCTGCCTCAGCGTGGTTTGATGAGCAGTGCCATGTCTGTGCCCAGGATTCGAACCAATGAAACACTGGGCCGCCTGCAGCGGAGCGCGCGGACTTAACCACTCGGCCACAGGGCCAGCCCCCAGAGAGGATTTAATACCTATCCTTCTCAAGCTCTTCCAAAAACTGAGGGAGGATGGAACACTTCCTAACACATTCTACGAGGCCGACATCACTCTGATACCAAAGCCTGACAAGGACAACACAAAAAAGAACTACAGGCCAATATCACTGATGAACACAGATGCAAAAATCCTCAACAAAATATTGGCAACCTGAATACAGCAATTCATCAAAAGGATCATACACCATGATCAAGTGGGATTCATACCAGGGACACAGGGACGGCTCAACATCTGCAAATCAATCAATGTGATACACCACATCAACAAACTGAGGAATAAAAATCACATGATCATCTCAATAGATGCAGAGAAAGCATTTGACAAGATCCAACAGCCATTTATGATAAAAACTCTGAATAAAATGGGGATAGAAGGGAACTACCTCAACATAATAAAGGCCATATATGACAAACCCACAGCCAACATCATACTCAATGGGCAACAACTGAGCGCCATCCCTCTGAGAACAGGAAGAAGACAAGGATGCCCTCTATCACCACTGTTATTCAACATAGTCCTGGAGGTTTTGGACAGAGTGATTCGGCAAGGGAAAGGAATAAAAGGAATCCAAATAGGGAGGGAAGAAGTGAAACTCTTGCTGTTTGCAGACGACATGATCTTATACAGAGAAAACCCCCAAAAATCCACTGGAAAACTAACATAAATAATTAACAACTATAGTAAAATTGCAGGGCACAAAATCAACTTATGAAAATCAGTTGCATTTCTGTACTCTAATTACGAACTTACGGGAAGAGAACTCAAGAATACAGTTCTATTGACAATCGCAAAAAAAAAGAATAAAGTACCTAAGAATAAATTGAACTAAGGCGGTGAAAGACTTATACAATGAAAACTATACGACATTATTTAAAGAAATAGATAATGACGTAAAGAGATGGAAAGACATTCCACGCACATGGATTGGAAGAACAAACATAGTTAAAATGTCCATACTACCCAAAGCAATCTACAGATTCAATGCAATCCCAATCAGAATCCCAAGGCCATTCTTCATGGAAATAGAACGAAGAACCCTAAAATTCATACACGGCAACCAAAGACCCTGAATTGCTAAGGCAATCCTGAGAAAAAAGAACAAAGCTGGCGGGATCACAATCCCTGACTTCAAAATGTACTACAAAGCCATGATGACCAAAACAGCATGGTACTGGTACAAAAACAGGCACACAGATCAATGGAACAGAACTGAAAGCCCAGAAATAAAACTGCACATCTACAGACAGCCAATCTTCAACAAAGGTGCCAAGAACATACAATGGAGAAAAGATGGTCTCTTCAATAAATGTGTTGGGAAAACTGGACAGCCACGTGCAAGAGAATGAAAGTAGACCATTATCTCACTCCATCCACACAAAAATAAACTCAAAATGGATCAAAGACTTGAAGATAAGTCCTGAAACCATAAAACTCCTGGAAGATAATATAGGTAGTACACTCTTTGACATCAAACTTAAAAGGATCTTTTCAAATGCCATGTCTTCTCAGACAAGGGAAACAAAAGAAAAAATAAACAAGTGGGGAGTTCATCAGACTAAAGAGCTTCTGTAAGGCAAAAGAAACTAGAATCAAAACAAAAAGACAACCCACCAATTGGGAGAAAATATTTGCAAATCATATATCTGACAAGGGGTTAATCTCCATAATATATAAGGAACTCACACAACTCAGCAACAAAAAAACAAACAGCTTGATCAAACAATGAGCAGAGGATATTAACAGACATTTTTCCAAAGAAGATATACACATGGCCAATAGGCGCATGAAAAGATGTTCAACATCACTAATCATCAGGGAAATGCAAATCAAAACTACACTAAGATACCACCTTACGCCTGTTAAAATGGCTATAATCACTAAGACTAAAAATAACAAATGTTGGAGAGGGTGTGGAGAGAAGGGAACCCTCATACACTGCTGGTGGGAATGCAAACTGGTGCAGCCACTATGGAAAACAGTATGGAGATTCCTCAAAAAACTAAAAATAGAACTACCATAGGACCCAGCTATTCCACTACTGGGTATCTACCCAAACAACTTGAAATCAACAGTCTAAACATGGACGCGCCATAGCTTGGTGCTCACAAAGAGAGCTCTAGGGTTGAAATCCACCTGCTTATTACTAAGTCTGGGACCCTGGGCAAGTCATTTAACTTCCAGCCCCTATCTGTAAACCAGGGCTCATAAATGATGCCCATCTCTTAGGATCGTTGTGAATACTAAATTATGACATGTGAAAGACATTTTTTGTGGAACTCAAGTCCTTTATATGTCATAATTTATTTAGGTTAACAGGATTCCGCAAAAAATTAAACACAGAATTATTGCATGATCAGCTATTCCACTTCCGGGTAGACACCCAGAAGGATCGAAAGCAGGGACTCAGATATTCGCACAGCGGTGTTCATAGCAGCATCATTCACAAGGGCCAACAGCTGGAAGCAACCCAAGTGCCCATCAATGGATGATAGATCAACACAATGTGGTCCATCCATACAAAAGACTATTATTCAGCCTTAAAGAGGAAGGAAATTCTGACACTTGCTATGACATAGAGGAACCTTGAGGACATGATGCTCGGTGAAATAAGCCAGACACAGAAGCACAGATCCTGTGTGACTCCACTTATGTGAGGTCCCTGGAGGAGTGACATCCATAGAGACAGGAAGTAGGATGGTGGGGCCAGGGGCTGGGGGAGTGGGATGGGGAGTCAGTGTTTCATGGGGACAGAGTTTTAGTTTGGGAAGATGAGAAAGTTCTGGAGATGGAGGGTGGGTCTTGCACGACAATGTGAATGTACTTAGTAACACTGAAGTGTACGCTTAAAAATGCTTAAGATGGTCAATTCTGTTATGTGTATTTTACCAAAATACTTTTTTAAAAAGACTTCAGAGCAGTGCCTGGCACGGAACGAGCATGCTGTGTTTGTTCAATCACTGAAATTACAGTCACTGAAATAGCATCACTGGACCGCGACCCCCAAGGGCACAGGGTCACCTCAGTCTTGTCCCCTGGTCTGTGCCCCAGACCTGGCCAATTGCGGAGGCTCCAGAAAGATTTGATCTCTTGGCTGCTTAAAACCCTTCGGGCGCCCCGTGCCTTCACGTGGCCCTCTTGAAGCCTCTGTCCACGCTCCGCCCTCTCCATGTCCCGCCCACCCCCAAACCCAGGGCAGTCAGTACCTCTGGGTCTGTGTCAACAGCTCGGGGTGGCGGGTGGTCCTGGAGCAGGCAGGGCACCACCTGCCTGCTAGGTGCGCCAGACGCCCACTCTCCCATCGCCGGCCTTGCCTGGGATGCTCCCTCGGCTTGGAACACGCTCTAGCTCACTGAACTCCAACTCCCCTGCCTGAGCAGCCCCCTGCGGCTCAGAGCTCTTCTAGAATGGTGTGGTAGGGTTTGCCCATCCCTCCAGGACACATGGCCAGAACCCAGAATCGGGAGGGTTTCTGGGGGCTCTCCTAGGTCTCGGGGCACAAGAGGAGCTTCTGGAACAGCCACGGCACTCAGGCAAGGGGGGACACACAAGGAAGGGGTCATGTGGTCAGCGCAGGGACGGAGGTTGGGCCCACACAGGCCTGGGCTGGGGGCTGGCCACACCTCCTCCACAGCGGGAACCAGCCCTCAGGCCAGCCCTGCCCACGTGGACAAGGGGAGAAGCCGGATCCTGCGAGAGGCAGAGGGGCACCCAGGCTACCCTCCTCCCCTGTTACCAGCATCCCTCCACTGGGCCCTCCTCAGAGGTCCATCTGGGATGCAGACAGCTGGGGTGGGGTCAGCAGACCAACAACCCCCAGACAAGCCCCTCTTGCCAGGCCCCAGGTGAGGAGGCGGCCAGATACCCAGATGGAAACCACGAGCGGTCCAACCCCCAGGGCTGGGAATGGGGAGCAGCTGGCACAGCCAACCCCCTCCCCGGGCGTATCAAGTCCTAGAGCTGGTGGTCCTCGGGCTGGGGCGTTTAATGTCTCCCCACGCCCAGACTTCCCTCCCTCCCTGCCACAGAGGCAGCTTGGAGAGGGTCCACCCCTCCCTCAGCCCCGGGGTCCCCCCGTGGTCAGCTCAGGGAGCCTCTGCACTGTCCCGGTCTCCCAGCTCCCCTGGGGGCGGCGCCAGGGCGGTGCGGCCCACAGCAGGGGATGCGCGGTGAGGGGCCTTGGCTCCGGGGTGGCCAGAGAAAGAAGAAAGCAGACAGAGGCGCGCGGCAGGTTTCTGTACAGGAAGTCGGATTGTACATTTTAGTAACGGGCGAGAGAACCGAGGCATCGGGGCAACAGTGCGGGGGCCACGGGGCGAATAAGAGATCGAGAGCTAGGGCTTGGCGTAAGTCTTACAAAGTGTATAAAGAATCTGTGTTTCTCTACAATAACAAAACCCAAAGGCTACAGGAGCGGTTGTATATACAAAACATGGAAATATTGCTTCACTTGCAAACGGGGTCCTGACCAGACGGGAGACGAGACAGAGAGGGGCGCGGGGAGGCGGGGAGAGCGCGGCGTGCAGAAAGGAGGGGAGACGGAGCCGGGCTCCCAGCGCACGTCTGCAGGCGGGAGCTGGAGTGGCACGCACGGGAGAGGTCGGAGGCGCGTGCGGTGCTGGCTGCGCGGGGCATCGGGACCGCCAGCCAAGAGCGTCCACCTGCCCCGGCCCCCTGGTGCATTGCTCTTCGTCCCCGGAGAGGGGTCTGGGTGGGGACCGGGAGCCAGCTAGGCCAACTGGCCAGAGAGGGAAGGAAGCAATTGCTTCCTGGAGTCTGCCGTGGAAAACTGGAGAAGCCTGCTCGCCGTGCCCATCCTCCTGGCCTCTGGCCGGGCCTTCCATCCTGCCACCCTCCCTGGCCTGTCCGGCCCCAAGAAGAGCGGGTGCAGCAGCTGGGGCTTCTAGCTCTCCTCGGGCAGGACAGGAGCTGCCGCTGGACTCCTGTTCTTGCCTGGCCGTGTGGAGCTCCATGGCAGGGCGGGAGCCAGGCACAGAGTGACAGAGGGGGTGGGGCAGGGGGCACAGCGTGGTGAGGGGGACGCAGGACGAGGACGTGCACGCACGCTCGGATGAGGGGCCGGTCACAGGTTCTGACAGCACTGCAGCTTGCTGGGTTTCTGGCCGTCGGTGGTGGGCGGCACACTGATGTCCACGACGTTGTTGCCAGGGGACTCATCATGGGCTGCGCGGTCCGCGATCTGCTTCTGTGACACGATGCGATAGATCTCTGCAATGGGGGGACGTGGGGTGAGTGCCCCCCTGCAGGACTCCTCTGGAGGTCACCTCCTCCAGGGAGTCCACAGCCTTGCGGAAGGCCCCCCCCGTGCCTTGCACCCCCATCGCATCAGGCGCACAACGGCACAGGCTGGGCTCCTGCAGGCTCCCACCCGCTCATCCACTGTACCCCCACCCTTCGCCGAGGCCTCTTCAGAAGAAACTCCCAGAAGCCCACGGGGGCTGGAACCCTGAGGCCACTGCCCCCGCAGCTGTCCCAGCTGGCTGTTCTCTGGTGGAGCCAGGGCAGGGCCCACCCATGGGAGCTGGGTCGAGGGGTCCCTGTGTTCCAAGTGCCAGCAGGGGCAGGATCTGGCCTGACCCCATGGAGCACGCCACGTCCCTCCTTGTGTCTGGACTGATAGGCAGGTTTAAGGAACGGGGTTTCCAGGGCTGTGTCCTGGAGTGCGTGACCAGTGTGGCTGGTGCTCTCCCCACCCCGCCCTCGGCCAGGCCCTGTGACGACCTGTGAGGATGTTCTTGAAAGCTTCCTCGACGTTGGTGGAATCCAGGGCTGAGGTCTCAATGAAGGACAAGTTGTTCTTTTCTGGAAGAAAGAGCATGTTGCGGTGAGCAGGCGGGGGCATGTGTGTGGCCCCCTGCTCCCTCTCAGGGACCCCGCCTGCCTAGCCCAGGAAATGAAGGATGGCAGGGGCCTCGGGGCAAGGCTGCCTGCCTTCCAGATGCTTCTCTGATGCCTTGGTCATAGTCAACTCAAGAGGTGGTCCCTGCGGAACGCCCAGGGCCAGGTCAGATGGCCAGGGGTGAAACCCTGGCAGCCCTCTGGCCAGGCCCTCTTGGGCCCGGCACGTCCTCACCTGCGAAGGCCCGGGCCTCGTCTGTGGGCACGGCCCGCAGGTGGCGCAGGTCGCTCTTGTTGCCCACCAGCATGATGACGATGTTGCTGTCGGCGTGGTCCCGCAGCTCCTTGAGCCAGCGCTCCACGTTCTCGTACGTCAGGTGCTTGGCGATGTCATACACCAGCAGGGCACCCACGGCGCCACGGTAGTACCTGTGGGGACAGGGGCAGGGCCCGGGTGAGCCGCACCAGCACCCACAGGGGTCTCTCAGGTTCTGTGGGCAACAGCTCTTTGGCCCAGGCACAGCGCCCAGCTGAGGGGCGGCTATCATGGCCTTGAGGGAGGGGCGCATGTCCTGAGGCCCCGGCCCTGGGCCCCAGACTCAGCTCAGGAAGGTAGGGACCTGTCAAGGGAGTCTGGAGTCAGAAGACACTTGTGGGGTCAGTCACAAAAAGGAGGGAAGGACACAGCACCTGTGAGAGAAAGGGCCACGGCTAGGCAGAAGCTCCAATGCCTGCTGTGGCCTGGCCCACCAAGGAGACCAGTGGACATATGCGCACCCCAAGGGATTAAGTACTACTCACCAGGAGGTGAGTAGGCCTCAGTGGAGGGAGTCCAGGGGCCAGCAAATGACTGATAGGGAATGGCTGGGGGGTTGGGAGGGTCTAGGAAGAGACAGCCCAAGTGGGTCCTGATGGCTGGGTGGCCACGGGGAAGGAGTGCCAGGTCTGCGTGGGAACACGGGATGTGTGTGGGACAAGGTGTGAGCACTGAGGGGACCTGAGGGAAGAGGCAGGCTGGGAATGTGGCCCAGCAGGATGGGCCGAGCGGGCAGGGCTAGAGAGCAGGCAGAGTGGAGTGGCCTCAGCCAGGCCTGGTTAACAGCCCTCACCATGCAGCCACCACCCAGCAAAAGTGCAGAGCCTGAGAGGGACTCCGGGGGTGAGAGGGGCCGTGGGACATGCCCACCTGGGTGCTGGTGTTCCCGAGGGTCCCACAGTTCCTGAGGGTCTCATCCCTTCACCCTGGTTCCCCTGCTCTCAGGGGTGTGCTCTCCCCTTCTCCTCCCACCCAACTCCTACCCATTCGTCAGGGCCCAGTGGCCCCGTGCCCAAGCCTCCTGCATCTCCCCACCCCCACCACTCACGCGGAGGTGATGGCACGGTAGCGCTCCTGGCCGGCGGTGTCCCAGATCTGCGCCTTGATGGTTTTGCCATCCACCTGGATGCTGCGGGTGGCGAACTCCACGCCGATGGTGCTCTTGCTCTCCAGGTTGAACTCGTTGCGGGTGAAGCGCGACAGCAGGTTGCTCTTCCCCACGCCCGAGTCCCCGATGAGCACCACTGTGGGGGCGGGGAGGGACACGGTGAGGCTCTGTGGGCCAGAGTGAGCCAAAACCCCGAATGCCAGCCACGCCCACCCACGGAACCTTCATAGCGCACCCTGGTGGCCAATGACGGGGCAGAGTCAGAGCTGTCCTGGAGCCCCTCAGCCGGGGCACCACACTGCCTCGTGCAGAGGCGAACAGAGTCCTTCAGAGCAGGGCTGCGCCACCTGGGGCACGGGGACTCAAGCACCCCGGCAGGCAGATGGCTTGGGGATCTACCAATCCCAGAACCTCCACTGTCGCCTGGGCAGCTGGGTACACCCAAGAAAGTCTCCACGGCTGAGCAACCTAGGGCAAGTAGCTTAACCTCTTGGGGCTGCCTTTTCCACATGTGTGCAAGGAAGGACGGTAGCAAGAGGCCCCTCGGGGACGGGGACACCAGTTTCCTACTGATCAGGAACAGGAAATGAGAAGCCTCCCCCCACGCCCACCCCGCGGTCCCCTTACGGAAAGCTGTGCAGACCCCCACTCAGCACCAGCACAGCGCACCAGCTCAGGAGGAACAGGACAGGAACGTGCCCTCTGGACATAGCTGGGAAGGGACAGAGCCTGCCACCTTCTCCCAGCATCCCTGTCCCCAGGGTCAGACTGTCCTGCAGGGGTGTAGGAAAAAGAGTGCAGGGCAGAGCAGGCGGGCGGGTCTCTCCCGTCACCCCTGCCCAGCCACAGAAGCACGCCTCCGAGGCCCAGCCGCCCCAGGCTCTGGGGTAGAGCCACGTGAGGTGGTCCAGGAGGGCTGTCCTCAGACCCAGGGCACACCGGAGACTCGCGTCCATGCGTGGACCCATGGGTGCATGTATGTGCAGCGCAAGGAAAACAATACATGGCCGTGTGACCAGATGCCCCAGCTGGAAACCACATGCACCCCCAGTGTGGGCCTTGGGCACTAGCATCCAAGGGTGGGTCCGCTCAGTGGAGAGCCATGGGGGCTGCAGGGTTGGTTACCCATGGGCCCGATGAAAGTTTTATGTGTGTGTGTCCAGATCCCCGCCACTTCTTACCACCTTCACTGCCCCCACCCTGGTCCATGCTGCCGCCATCTCTCCCTCCCTGGGGTCCCAGCGCACACTCAGCCCCAATCAACAGGCTGTTCTCCTCGCGGCCGCCGGAGGGCGCCAGTGAGCTCCTTAGTCAGGTCCGGCCCTCCTCTGCCCACCGCCCTCCAGGACTCCCGCTCCCAAGGCCCCCTGCACGGCTGTGGTCCTGCACCACCTACCCCGTACCCTCCCTGCTCCCCGCTCACCCTCACTCACTCCGCTCCTGCCCCTTGGGCCTCCTCGCTGGGACTCAAAGAGATGGGGTGCACGCTGTCCTTTGCCTGGGAAGTTCTTCCCCAGGTATCCGCCCGGGTCCTGCCCTCATCAACTCCGGGTGGGCCCTCAGATGGCACTTGATGGAGCAGGCCCTCCCTGCCGTCCTCTTACAGCCCCACCCCCCCAACACTCCCCACGCCCCTCTCCTGCCTTTCCTCCTCAGCCCCCGCCCCCACCCCTCCCCAGGTCTCCCTTATTTGTTTTTGGCCATTCTGCCTCGAGGGCAGGCATCTGGGACACTGGTTCCCCGCTGCATCCCCAGCCCCCGGCGCAGTGCCCGGCTCACAGGAAGGAATGGACAGACGCAAAAGTGGCTGGCAGAGCCCCGGGCACACATCTCCCCACACCTGGAAGATGCCCAGGTCACCATGCTCGGGCCACAGGCGAAGAGCGGGCAGGTGACGCAACCCCCACGACACTGCACTCTCCCTGGGCTGGCTGCTTGAGAGCCAAGAATAAGGAGAACAGGAAGAATGTTCACTGAGTCTGGGCTGAGAAAGCCCTTCATGTGCATCGCCTCACACAGCCTCATGTAACCCATTTTACAGATGAGGAAACTGAGGCACAGACAGGAGTGACAAGCTCAAGGCACATGGTGAGCAGGAGGCAGAGCAGGGGTCTGAGGCTTGCTCCCATCTCCCAACCATGCTCACGAGGTAGCAACTTGCCAGGGTCACCTGGCTGGAAAGTGGTCCAGCAGGATTTGAACCCAGGTTTTCTGGGTCCAGGGCGGAGCTTAGGTGTCTAGGTTCAGCCTCGTCATCTTCCACCACCTGGGGCATCTTGACCCCTGGGAGTAGCTGGCAAACTCCTGCTCATCCTTCAAAACCCCTCGGTTCAGGCCCCTCTTCTCCCACCAAACCACCATACGGCCTGGCCCACACCACCTATGACAACAGTGCCAATGTCCTCTCGTGACAACATGGATGCCCAACGCAAGACTGCTGAGTTGACTTCAGAGAAAGGTGGAGATGGACACAGGCCTGTGGCCCAGAGCCGAGGACTCCCAACCATGCTGGGGCCTCAAATCAGCTCCTGGGCCATGCGAGGCCAGGCTGGACTGACTGTGGGGCCCACCAGCCACTCCCCCAACCCCTCACCTCCATCCCACGGCAGCCACAGAAACTGGGCCAAGGCCAGGGAGGTTTGCTCAGTTCTTACATCCTCAGGAACGGAACAGGAAATGAGGAGGAGGGTCCCTTTCGGGCCCTGCCTTGTATCCCCCACAGCCCCTCACTCTCCTCCCAGGCTTG
This sequence comes from Equus quagga, assembly GCF_021613505.1. Classification (NCBI taxonomy): domain Eukaryota; kingdom Metazoa; phylum Chordata; class Mammalia; order Perissodactyla; family Equidae; genus Equus; species Equus quagga. Next base: position 91,360,735 of record NC_060280.1, read on the forward strand.
TCCCAGCTGTACTGTTTCTGGGTCCCCTTAGCCCCATCGGTCCTACCAGGGCCCAGCCCTAAAGGCTGTGTTTATCCAGTTCTCAGGGCCACCCCAGGGACAGATGTTGACACGGTTATTCCCTTTGTAAAGTTGGGGACACTCAACCCAGAGTGACCAAGTCCCCCAGCCCAAGGTCGCCCATTGAGCATAGAGCAGGATGAGTGCCACCAGCCACTGCCGAGACCAAGGGCAGAAGGCTGGGCTGCCCGGGCAGTTGCTGGCACACGGTGCTGGATGCAGAGAGGTGACCGGTGGGACAGCAGCCGGGCTGGCCCCGTGTGCGGGCTAGGAATGAGATCAGCATTGTCCAAGATACAAGCGACCTACTGTCTTGGGGAAAGAAAGGGCCCATGAGGACACGGCCCCCAGCATTTCCATGGAAGTTGGTGGCATCACTGGCTGGGAAACAGCCCCCCTGGACATGCCACTTGGCTGGCAGAGCAGGCAAGCCCAGTTGGCAAAAACAAAGAGCTGGCACTTCCTGAAGCCCTGGGTCCTCTGGCCTGCCCCATGACAGTGCGGCACCCCTGGGGCCCACATGCTGAGCTCAGGCAGACTGAGTGGCCATTCCGGTGGGAAGCTGGATCCCCGACCTCAGGCAGAGCAGAGCCCCACCTCTCCTCCAGGATGCTGGCCCTGACCATCCCAGGCCCCAGGATCCGGCACTTAGGGGCCACCTTGCCACAGCTATTCCCCAGGGAATCAGACAGCAGAGGACAGGGCTCTGAGCCACTGCAGCAGCTTCCCACCCCAGCCAGGTCCTCACGGGCCAACGGATGGCCAGGGGCTCTGGGAAGGCCTCGGTGGCCCTTGGGGACACAGCTGCTCCCACTGTGAACCCTGCAGCCCGGTCCATCAGAAGGGAGGTCAGGGGTGCCCCCGGGGATCCACAGGCAAGCTGGGAAAACAGTCCCTGGTTATAAAATGTTAGCAGGATAAATGTGAGGATCTATAATTAGACCAATAAACAAGCACACTCCTAAGGGAGGGCGGAATGCACAGCGAGGAAAATAAACAGCACGTGGGGAAGGAAGACACCCATAGGGGGTCGGTGGCCTCGCTGAGGAGGTCGGGGAGCCAGTGTGGGAGGGCAGGGCCAGGGGAAGGTGACTGACGCCTGGGGGAGGCTGGGCACAGGGCGGGGGGCAGAGGATCGGCTGAACGGCTCCCCCGACCAGGTGGCAGGGTCCAGGAGCCACAGGGTGAGAAAAGTGGCCCATGGCAACTCTTCTAGCACGCTCGTGTTTTGAATGCCTCTCTGATGCCCAGGCCTAACTCTCTGCAGGCCACCGGGCCTCGGGAGGGCCTGGGAGTGCAACGTACCCATGTGTCTGTCTACCCGCCGAATGGATGGCAAGGGATGTGATGGGAGCCGCTTGCCCGGCTGCTGGCTTCCCTCCTCCCCTCTGCGTTTGCCAGAGCCAGACAGTTTCCTTTTCCTATTGGAGTGAGTGGAAAACCGAGCAGGTTGCAAGATAAATATGAAAAGATAACAGAGAGGTCCTCCGACAAGGCATCGGCGTGAAGATGAGGTCTCAGACAACCACAGTCGGGGAAATGCTGACCTTGGGTCCGACGTGCACTTCCAAGCCAGCTTGAAAAGGTCAGCAAGGCACCTGCTCGACTCGGAAAAAGGAGGCCAGAAGGGGAGGGCAGTGGGGCGGGCAGCCACCCCCCCAACCCCCCGCCACCATGAGCCAGCTGCCGCAGGAGCCAGAGCAGTGTTTCCAGGAAGTGGACCCTGGAGACGCGTCCCTGGAAGCCCAGGGCCGCCCCATTGCCCCTGACCCAGTAATGGTACTTCTGGGAACAAACTTCAAGGAAACAGCTCAACGGGCAAAAGATGACTCGTGCAAAGCTTGGAGCTGGCTTATTTATAACAGCCAAAGGTTAAGAATAACAAGTGGGCAATGACCACAGAAACCAGGAGGTGGCTGCTGGGGCAATGCCTTCTGCCCTGGCTGTGCCACGACCAGGCGGGTACTCCTTGCGGATGTCTCAGGGCCGGCTGCATAAAAACAGGCACCAGGTACAGCAGGACTGGAGTCCTGTTCACCTGTCCCCAAAGCCCTAACAGAGCTTCCCCTGCCTCTAAGGGGAGAGCCCGAGGCTCAGTGGGTGGCACACAGCCTCGCCTACCAGTGACATATCAGCCTGCATGCAGCCCTCCAAGCCCACGGTGCTGTATGACGACCCTGGGCCTTTGCACGGGCACTCTCTCTGCCCAGAAGCCTTTCACCAGGTGGATAACCCCGGGAGAGAGAGCACTGCCCGACTCTCCACATCCCCAAGGTCCCCAGGCTCCCACACGCTAGATAATACCACAGACAATGGTCAGTGACAGACACAGACCACACTCCCAGGGATGGCCAGGCTTCCCCAAGGAGGGGAAGATGCCAACAGCTGGTGTGGGAGGCAGACCCTCACGCAGCAGGCAGTGGGGCAAAGATGCCCACCCCACGTGGGCCCAGGGCTGAGCTCTCAAGAGCTGCCACTGTCAGCCAGGGAGCCGAGCACAGACAGCACAGGCCCTGAGCCCAGCTTGGCACAGAAGCCACTGCAAAGCCAGTGACCCCTCCTTCTATGTCTCACCCCTAAGTGAGATGTCTCCCTAGCTTGAGGGGTAGGGTTGGCGAGGCCCAGGACATTGGCCACCATGTGTTGGGGGAGGCAGTGTGACAATCCTATCCCCAGATCCTGGCTGCACGCTTCTCCGGACACACTCCCTAAGTGGTAAAGCCACAGCTGGCCTGGGCTCAAGTCCTGCCCCAAAACTTCTTCCTTGTCTCTCTGGGCCTCAGTTTCCAGGTCCATAAAGAGAAAGGCTGGACAAGACGGACCTCACAGAGTCGTGATGAGAATTTCAACGAATTCATGTGCACAGAGCTTAGAAAAGTGCAGGTACTCGGATAGTGCTAAGAATTCTAACAGTTAAGAGAGATCATTACTACTGTCAACCACTGGGCCTGGGTCCAACACACACAGTTCCCTCCTGTCCGCACCCCAATCCCTGGTCCCCCCCATACACACGCCAACACCCATTGTCCACCCTGCCCTTCCCAGGCTCCGACCACACACGTGCCGCCACCAATCAGGCCTGGCCCCTCCCACCTCGCGAAGAGCCCCGCCCCCAGCCGCCCCGCCCCGCCCCGGTCTTGGGCACGCCCACTACAGCCTAGCCCCGCCTCCAACGGCCCCGCCCCCACACGAGGGGAGCTTTCCACCCAGCCCGGCCCGCAGAACGCGGCGGCGGCCCCGCCCCCTCTGAAGGCCCCGCCCCTAACGGCCTCTCCCACCGCTCCGGGCCCCACCCCCTCTGGGCCCCGGCTCCGCCCCGGCTCATCCAGGGCCCTCGGGCCTCCTGGGCCGCCCGCTCCGGACCGTCGCGCACCCCTGCCTAAAGCTGACCGAGCTCGGCCCGCCTCAGCCCTCCCGGCCGCCTGACTCGCCGGGCCCCACGCCCCGGGCTCGGCTTGGGCCCAGCGGCCTGGAGCGCAGCCTCGGCCTGCCTGCCCGCCGCTTCGCCGCCGCGCCCTCGCCCGTCTGTGCCCCACCGGCCGCACCTTTGAATAGGTAGTCGTACTCGTCGTCCCGGGTCCCCATTGTCCTGGCGCTTCCGGCGGGATCGGCGACTCCGCAGCCCCACCACAAACACCCGACGGGGGCGGAGCCGGCGCCGCGCAGAGCGGCGGCCGGATAGCTAATCAGCGGCGGGTGGCGTAACGACCGGCATCTAGAGCAGCCAATCAGAGGTGGAAGCAGAGCCCTGGGGGTGGGCACCGCTTAGCACCCGCCCTCCTCGCTCTCGGTCTCCCGGAGAAAGGCGGAAGGATTGCGGACCTTTCTGAAATGACGGCCGCGCCAGCCTATCAGATGCAGGCTCAGGAAGGCGGGGCGGAAGACGGGAAGAATGAGACGGATTGACGGAACGAGTAGCCAATGAGAGGCTTGATTCAGACCCTGCCAGACCGCCGGAGGACCTGTCCTGGAAGGGAAATGGGGCTGCGTCCAGGTGATGTTACGCTACGTAACGTCCCAATGACGTCATAGGTCAATGCACGCTGCTCTGCCTCCCCGCCCCCATAAATGACAGTGTCTGGGGGGCGTCTCTGCGGGGTCTTTTCCAGAGAGGTTTTTCCTGCTCTCTCGGTTGCAGGGTCTTTTCCACCTAGAGGTCCCCTCTCCTCTTTCGGTTGCACTTTGCATCCTTGCGTTGGTGACATTATTGTTGGTGACCCTTCTGCCTCGGTTTCCTTCCTCTGTATAACAGGGAAGAAACTCATCTCATGGAATCTTCGGAAGATAACTAGATCATTTCCCTGAACACACTCTGAATCAACCATCCACTTTCTGTCATTGTCTTTGTTTAACAAATATCTGTAAATCCTTCTTGGGCGTCAGACTCTCCCAACTTGGTCTCCTCCCCTTGTCTGTCCGCTTAACCTGTTTTGTTCCACCCCTTCCCCCAGGTTTATCACGACCTGAACGTTGGTGTGTTTCATTCTTGCGTTAATCCGTTTCGTTTCTGTCCCCATCACCAGACTATCAGCCCATGAGGACAGGGCCTGTGTGTGTCACCATCACTGCTGTGTCCCCGTGCTCAATATTTGACCAGTGATGAGTAATGTAAGCATAGAGCTCATGTGCTAGCTGTAATAATAATTGCTCTTATTGCCTCCTGAAGCTCCTCCTTAGGATGTCCATCAAGCCTGCCGATACTCATTTATCCTCTTTCCCCATATCCACTCCTCCTATCTCCGTCACCCTGCCCTTTATCATCAAAGCCAGAAGTCAGGATCCTCATCTTTGACCCTCCTCCCCCTCCTCCCTCCCTCAATTGCCTTATCCGGCCCTCCTCCCTCCCAAATTCCTGACCACTTCTCACTTCCTCCACTGCCACCACCCTGATCCTGGTGCCCAACGCCACTCCATGGACCTGTGTGGTTGCCTGCTCCCGATCCCCCTGCTCTGCCTTCAGCCCGCACAGTCCGTTCTTCCCACAACAGTCAGAGCGTTTTCAGACGTGTCAGATTGTCTCGCTCCTCTGTTTAAAAATCTTTTAGTCCTTCCTTTAGCAAGCATTTACTGAACACCTATGAGGTGCCAGGCCGTGCTCTAGGTGCTGGGGATGCAGAGTTGGAGGGGACAAAGTGCCAGCCCTCACAGAGCTGACAGTCTCTCAGGGGCAGTGAGACAAGAAGTAAACAACTAATTGCAGAATGGGAGGCGTGCAATGAGAAGAACCTGGGCTCTGTGGTGGTGTAGCTCCTTAGCTAGGAAGCCAGGGAGGGCATCCTGGAGGAGGTAGCATTTGCACTGAATCTGCAGGAGGGGGAGGATGTGGTGGGAACAGCATTTCAGGTAGACACAACAGCAAATGAGAGAAAGAGCTCAATGGGTCTGAACAGCCAGGAGGCCACAGTGGCTGGAGAATGGGGACCAGGGGCCAGAGATGAGATTAGGCGAAAACGCAAGGCTAGAAGCCAGACCAGGGAAGAACCCCCCTGGCCTTTGTCAGCAAACTCCTGGGGAGTTGGCTCGAACCCTGCACTGTTGGTCCAGATCCCTTCTCTACCCCACTGCCATTCACCTCCCCCACCTTCTGCCCCTCGCTGCAGCCAGGTGGGGCTCTGTGCTGGATCCCCAGAAGAGCTGCACTTCCCAACAAAGCCACTAGGCTTTGGCTCTCACAGTGACCTGTTCCTGGAATGCCATCCCCCCTTCCCTGGGATGCCACACCCCTTCCCATTTTGTGTGTGTCTGTGTGTCAGGAAGATTCGCCCTGAGCTAACATCTGTTGGCGATCTTCCTCTTTTTGCTTGAGGAAGATTGTCACTGAGCTAACGTCTATGCCAACGTTCCTCTATCTATGTGGGATGCTGCCACAGTGTGGCTTGACAATGAGCAGTGCTAGGTCCGTGCCCAGGATCCGAACCTGCAAACCCAGGGCTGCCGAAGCAGAGTGAACTTAACCACTAGGCCGCTGGGCTGCCCCCCGCCCCCAGCTTGCTTCCCATCTTTGTAAAATTTTTGTCCTTTGAAAACTGACTCAAAGCCATTTCCACCATGAAGACTTTTTTCCTATCTGTGTCATGCTTCCCTCCCCACCCCAGCGTGGCTCATAATAATAACAGTATTAATAAGGATGGCTAATGTTTATATGGTGAGCTCACTATGAGCCAGACACTGTTCTGAGCACTTTTCACGTGATACTCCATGAAATTCTCGTAACACCAGGAGAACGGGAAGGGTTGATGGAGGTGGGAGGGCAGGGTACCAGACCCGTTCCCTTTTTGCAAATGCAGGAACTGAGGCCACAGAGCTTCAGTGGGCTGTCCCCGCTCATCCAGGGGAGTGCTGTGGTTGAGAGCTTCCCGCTGCTCGGGTTGTATGGGTCTGTCTATGCATCCTGGCTCTTGTTTGGTTCCCAAATTCTTTCTGTTGTTCCCCGGGGAGGAGGGTGGAGGGGCAGGAAATGGTGCTTGAAGAATGGATGGGGTTGGGGACATGAGCCCTCCGGGTACAGCTTGAGAATTGAGGGCCTAACTGCGGGACCCCCCTCACTTTGGCAGGCTGGACTTGCCACCAGTTCCAGCCACAGTGGGCTCAAGGAGACCCTCCAATCTTGCCTAGTACAGGACACCCCCAAACGAGCAGCCTGGAGAGGGGCTGGTTCCCAGTGCCGAGGAGCTCCTCACCTACGCTCAGCCAGGGCCCCAGGGAGGCTATGGCCCCAGCGCCTTCCAGGAAGAGTCACGGGACAGGAAAACCACAGAGGTTTTCCTCCAGAGCAAGAAGCCCTCACTGCCTTTCTAAGGAACACTTAGAAGGAAGATTGGGAAGATAGGTTCTCCTGTGAACAGCAGCTGTGGCTCAGGGCGTGGACAGAGGCTGTTTTTCCCAAATATGTGTCTCAGAGACAAGACATCACATTATTCCAGGCTGTGGGAGATGGGTGACCATTGTAAGCAGTGTATTAAATAACTGAAAAACTCTTACCTTTCTCCAATTTTTTTTTTAAGGAAGATTAGCCCTGAGCTAACATCTGCCGCCAATCCTCCTCGTTTTGCTGAGGAAGACTGGCCCTGAGCTAACATCTGTGCCCATCTTCCACTACTTTCTATGTGGGACGCCTGCCACAGCATGGTGTGCTAAGCGGTGCCATGTCCACACCTGGGATCCGAACCGGCGAGCCCCAGGGTGCCAAAGCGGAACGTGCGCACTTAACCACTGAGCCACCGGGCCGGCCCCTCTCCAATTCTTGAACTCCTTTATTATTACCAAGAAGAGAGGCTCACTCTCTCTGGCTCATATCTCTTGAAAATTTTCTGATGCCCATCTCCCTCTTTAAACAGAGCTCAGATCCAGAACCTTCAGAAAGCCAAAAGATCTAGTGAGAATTTTTTTCCCACATTTTATTGTGAAATTTTTGGACACTTACAAAAATGGAAAGAATAGTACAGAGAATACTCATATCCCCAACACCTGGAGTCCACTATTAATATTTTGGTTTATCGCATATCCATCTCTATCCACCCATCCATCATCTTATTTTTCTTTAAGGAAGATTAGTCCTGAGGTAACATTTGCCACCCATCCTCCTCTTTTTGCTGAGGAAGACTGGCCCTGGGCTAACATCCGTGCCCATCTTCCTCTACTTTATATGTGGGACGCCTACCACAGCATGGCTTGACAAGCAGTGAGTAGGTCCACACCCGGGATCCAAACTGGCGAACCCCAGGCCGCTGAAGCGAAATGTGCGAACTTAACCCCTGCACCACTGTGCCGGCCCCACCATCATCTTATTTTTTGACGCATTTCGAAAAAAGTTGAAGATTTGGGGGATCTCCTGCACAGCGTGGTGATTATAGTCAACAACACTGCATCATATACTTGAAAGTTGTTAAGAGACTAGATCTTCAAGGTTCTCACCACAAAAAAGAAATGGTAACTATGTGACGTGATGGAGGTGTTAGCCAGTGCTACTGTGGTCATCGCTTTGCAATATGTAAGTATCAAATCAACACTTGACACACCTTAAACTTATACAGTGTTATATGGCAATTATACCTCAATAATGCTGGTGGACAAATTACAAATAAAGACATCAGTCCACTAAAAATTCTAATCACTTCAGGGGCTGGCCTGTGGCTGAATGGTTAAGTTTGTGTGTTTCACATTGGTGGCCCAGGGTTTGCTGGTTCAAATCCTGGGTGCAGACCTACGCACCATTCATCAAGCCATGCTGTGGCAGCGTCTCACATAGAAGAACTAGAATGATCTACAACTAGGGTATACAAGTATGTACTGGGGCTTTGGGCAGAAAAAAAAAGAGAAAAAGAGGAAGACTGGTAACAGATGTTAGCTCAGGGCCAGTCTTTAAAAAAAAAAAAGCTTCCAGGTTTAGCTAAGTAATTTCAAAAAACTCTGAACGCTTCAGCATGCAGATGATTAACCGGAGTTTAAGATTTGTTTACGGCTGTTCTCGTAACTTTTTCTTTTTAAGGTGAAATTTACATACGATGATATGCACGTATCAGAAGCGTACATGTACATCAGCCAAGACAAAGACACACACAGAGTAACCCACCCCTGTCAAGAGAATTTTGCCTCATGTCCCTTCCCAGTCAATTCCCACCCCACCCTTCCAGAGGCTGCCACTCTTCAGGTTTTCTTGTTTTGTTTTCACCATAGATCGGTTTTCTAGCCGGAATTTTAAAGCATCGGCATCATTATATTTTCATTGGCTGTTTTCCTAACCTGTTTGTGGCAGGTGATACTGGTTCCCCATATGAAGTAGAAAGATGTGTTTACATTTTTTTTTTAAAGATTGGCATCTGAGCTAACATCCATTACCAATCCTTCTTCTTCTTCTTTTTCTCCCCAAAACTCCCCAGAACCTGGTTGTAGACTCTAGTTGTGAGTGCCTCTGGTTGTGCCATGTGGGACGCCGCCTCAGCATGGCCTGATGAGCGGTGTCAGATCCGCGCCCAGGATCCGAACCAGCGAAACCCTGGGCCGCCGAAGCGGAGCGCGCGAACTTAACCACTCCGCCACGGGGCAGGCCCCTGTGTTTACATTTTTAAAAAACTGGGTCAGTAAGGCCCCATATTCCTGGGCATGAGCTGCTTTATGTGTCACCAGCTTAATTATTAACAGTATACCCACTTTTACTCTCCCAAGTGTGTCAGTTTGAACCATCAATTATAGGTTGCCCTGTCTGTAAGGCCAGGGTTTGGAAGGTAAGCTTGGTGTGAACAGGGATGTTTTCGTCCACTAAATTATCCCAAATACTTGGTACAGAGCTTAGCCTGTAGTTAGTACTCCATAAAAGTTGAATTTATATAACTTTTTTTGCGGGGGAAGACTGGCCCTGAGCTAACATCTGTGCCCATCTTCCTCTACTTTACACATGGGACGCCTGGCACAGCGTGGCTTGACAAGCGGTGCGTAGGTCCACACCCGGAACCTGAACCGGTGAGCCCCAGGCTGCCTAAGTGGACCACGGGAACTTAACCACTGCGCCCCCGGACCAGCCCCAGTGTACACATATCTTTTCGAATGACAAGTTAAAGGAAAACCTATGCAGATGTGGTAAAAATTGTGAAGAATTTACCCAAAACACTGCATGCATGTACAGACACACTACAGCTGCACTGTCCAGTGTGGTGGCCACTGGCCTCTGTGGCCGTTGAGCCTTTGAAAAATGGCTGGTCCAAATTGAGATGTGCCGTGAGCATAAAACACACACTGGACTCCAAAGACTTGACAAAAAGCAGTGTCAAATACCTCATTAATAACTTTTTTTTTTTTTTGAGGAAGATTAGCCCTGAGCTAACTACTGCCAATCCTCCCCTTTTTGCGGAGGAAGACTGGCCCTGAGCTAACATCCGTGCCCATCTTCCTCTACTCTATACATGAGATGCCTACCACAGCATGGCTTTTGCCAAGCGGGGCCATGTCCACAGCCGGGATCCGAACTGGTGAATCCCAGGCCGCTGAGAAGCGGAACATGCACGCTTAACTGCTGCGCCACTGGGCCAGCCCCTCATTAATAACTTTTATATAGATCATGCTGAAACAGTAATATTTTGGATACATTGGGTTCAATAAAATTCATCTCGTTTCTTTTTATTTTTCAATTGCTTTTTTTTTTTACTCATTTGTATTTTGTGGGTTTTTGTTTTGTTTTTTTTGCTGAGGAAGATTTGCTCTGAGCTAACATCTGTGCCAATCTTCATCTAGTTTTTAGTATGTGGGTCACCAGCACAGCACAGCTGCTGACAGAGCAGTGTAAGTCTGTGCCCAGGGAGCCAAACCCAGGCCACTGAAGAAGAGCGCTCTGAACTTAACTACTAGGCTACCGGGGCTGGCTCGTATTTTTTTTCTTTTTCTTCTTTCTACTTTTTTTTTTAATGTGACCACTAGGCAAAATAAAATTAGGTGTGCAACTCTTTACATTTCTGTCAGATGGCAGGACATAAAAGTTAACTGAGATTCATGTACATAACTATGAGCAGGAAAGGGTTCTCATTTTCTCTCTTACCTGCTTCCAGAAGGATCGAATGAGGGTTTTGTAATTTTGAAAATAAAAACAAGAGAGATGTGCACCATGCAATGATAAATGAAGGACACTTAAATCAGTTGTCAGAGGTGCTAGGAATAACCAGTGTTGTCCTTAAGGGACCTGGGAGCATTTACCCTCCACTCCAGGGACATGTTTGTGTGGACTTGTCCACTTTTTAAAACAAACCAAAGGACAAAGAACAAAATGTTCCGAGGTTAGTTTTATTCCAAGAATTCCGCGAGCTCCGCCCAGACACCGCTGGTGGCCGCTCCACCCACAGCACCCACACACCACAGTACCATGCAGGTGCCCAGGGGCCATGGGAGCCCCGGTCCCCTGGCCAGTCAATGTGACTGAATCCGCCATCGAGGGCCAGCCTGGCTGCCCCCGAGTGGTCCCTCTGCGTCCTTACTCCTCGGGCGGGCAAGGAGCGGGCCTCAGTGCTCCTCAGTCTCGAGCTTCCCGGGTCTGTACTCTGCACCTCTGTAGCTCCGTACTTCTCAGAGGGCATGGCCTGCAGCCCCCACTCAGAAAGGGGGCCTCTCCAGTCATGGGCTTCACTGTCCATGAGTCTCCAGATGGCCCCGGCCCAGAGCCCCTGCCTGGGCAGGGAGTGGCCACAAGCTGAGCCAGATTCAGAGTCCTGTCCTCCAGGAGCCTGGGTCCAGGCCCCATAGAGGGGGCTAGGAGGCTGCGTCGGCTGCTGTGGGCTGGATCAGCATGGTGGTGGCCTGCAGCGGGTAGTAGCGGCCCCGCCAGGTCTTCCAGAAGATGCCCTTCTTGCGCTGCTGCCGTTGAAGAGGGATGGAGCGGAAGTACTGGCCATTAAGGTTGGAGTGGCCACAGGTGCCGAACCACCAGCCACCTGCCGGAGGTCGAGAAAAGGGAACACGGTCAGGCCAGGGGTCCTTGGGTCTCCACTGGGGCTTGGATGGGGATAAGGCCGGGTGTCGCACTTTACACTCTTGAGATGGGAGGACTTTGGCAGTGGTGGTCAAACTGGGTTCCGAGGAACCCCTGGTTGTGACAAAGGAAGGAGCCTTGGGGCTCTGGGCCCCCACTTCCTGGCAACCAGAGCTTTCACATCTGTGACTGCTTCTCGGCGCTTGCCACATGGCAAACGTTTATTAAAGACTATGATGGTCATCCATTTCATCGACTTCTGTTAGACAGACCCATATGAAATTACCAATATTCCATCATTTTCTGACCCACCTTTCCTAGGTTTCACCTCAGGGCCCGGGCTCGGCCCCCAATTTCATTAGCACAAGGTGGGGTTTGTCTTGGTGGCTTTGCCACGTGCCTGCCACCATCCCACAAACGTCATCTCATTGAATTTTCATAATAATCCTATAGAGTGGGTGCTGTGGTTATTGTACTCATTTTAAAGATGGGAAAACTGAAGGTGGGAGAGATGAAGCCAGCTGCCCCAGGGCACACAGCAAATATGGAGATGAGACTAGGGAGCAGGGAAAGGATGGAATCCGGGCTTGAAGGCAGAGCAGTGGAGCAGAGAAGAGAGGCCCCCCCCCCACCCCACCACCTGCCGCAGGACAGGACAGGGAGGGGCAGGGGTTGCTCACCTGAGAGGCTCTTGGCACAGTTCTTGTCCCTGCGGAGGTCGTGGTCCTGGTCCCAAGTGGAGAAGGGCAAGGAGAGGCCATTGGGGGCGACAGTGGTGGCACCCAGTTCGCTGGCCACGGGCGCTGTGAGTTGCAGGCTGTAGGCGGTGTCCTCGCCACCCAGGTGGACGGGGAACTGCAGGGACTCTGCGTTGCCCTCCCAGTCCTGCAGCTGCACGGCCAGGCGGCTGCTGCGGTCCCCCATGATGAGATGCACCTTCTCCAGGCCCAGCCAGAACTCGCCTACAGCCCAGAGGTGGACGGGTGAGAGGCGGCCACCTCCACCGCCCCCCCTCCCCCTGCGCCTCCGGCCCTCTGGAAACACTCACCTTGGGGGTCTCCGAAGCCAGCCTTGTAGGCTTCCCAGGGCTGGTTAAAGTCCACGGAGCCATCCCGGCGTCTCTGGATTACGGTCCAGCCTCCATCTGCCCGGAGAGGTACAATGTCACCAGGAGGACTCTACTCACAGGGGACCCCTGCTTCTCCATCTGCCTCCCAAACCCCAAACCGCCTCCAAGCCAAGGAAGGGCAATGCTCCTCTCACTCATCCCGGCAGGACTGAAGGAAAGTGGTCCAGGGAAGAACCACTGGGGGCTGGCCAGCAGGCAGGAGGGTCAGCCTAGACCCCTGTCCCGAGGACTCACCAGGGAAGGAAGGAGGGGAAACCTGGGGGGAGGGGGGGCAGTGGGCTGCGTGTGACAGAAAGCAGGGCTCATGAAAGCTGGGGCTCCCTGGTGGGCCAGCACATCCTACCTGAGGTCATCTTGCAGTTAACCAGGAATGGGGGAGACCCCTGAGGCTGGATCTGGAACAGTCCACTTTGCCGCTCTCCCACTTCGAACAGCTCCTGGCAGTCCCTGGGCAGCCCTGCAGGGCAGATAAAAGGGGTCGGGGTAGGCACTGAAGCAGAGAGCAGTCCCAGGGTCTCAGGAAATGGGCATGTCTGGGGGCTGGGCAGTGGGTGACAGGGACATGAGGGGACAATCCTGAGCTCATGATGCTCCCCCACTCCACTCGCCTAAAGTTTTCCATGGCTCCCCATGGTGTTCCCCAGCATGGTCTACACGGTCCCCCAGGGCTGGCCGCTACACCCATCCTCCCTTCTCCCACACTGCATGGCCACCCTCTAGCCACACAGCCTTCCTTGTACCACACCTCCTGCCACCGGGACTTTGCACACGCTAGTCCGTCTGCCTGGGACCCTCTTCTCTCATGACTTTCTCAGCCTCATTCTAAAAATCCCAGCTTTTGGGGGCTGGCCCGGTGGCGCAGCGGTTAAGTTCACACGATCTGCTTCTCGGCAGCCTGGGGTTCGCCGGTTCAGATCCCTGGTGCGGCCATGGCACTGCTTGGCAAAAGCCATGCTGTGATAGGCATCCCACGTATAAAGTAGAGAAAGATGGGCACGGATGTCAGCTCAGGGCCAGTCTTCCTCAGCAAAAAGAGGAGGATTGGCAGCAGTTAGCTCAGGGCTAATCTTGCTCAAAAAAAAAAGAAAAAGAAAAAAATCCCAGCTTTTGGAAAGAATGCTTTCCCCGACCCCTAGACCAGGCCAGACCTCCCAAAAGGGGTTTGAAGAATCCCCACTCCCCAGCACTGGGGTCATCTGTGGTCTCTCTCCCACACTCCCCACTGAAGAGGGCTCCAGAGGCCAGGGACAAAGAGCGGCTCTTTGCCCTGGCTCCAGCAACAGTGCCCAGGCTGATCTGCGGGCAGGTGTTTAAAAAAGACGCCAGGAATAAATGATTGAAGAAGCTGAACCAGAAGGGGCAAGACACGAGCTGAGCCACGCAGGAGGGCTCCGCTTTGTCCCATGGAGGACGTGCATGGGGCCTAGGTGGGGCTTAGGGCACAGAGGCCCTGCCCGGGGTTCCAGGTATCAGCGGAGGAGGGACGGCTTGAGGAGGAAAGGAGGGAGGGTGGGAGGAGAGAGGAGGGAGGCTGGGAAAGTCCCCGCCCCCAGGCCAGCCGGGAAAGTAGGGGAAAGGTGGCCGGGGGAGGGGAGGGCCCAAGACGGGTGAGGGGGGGCAGTGTGGCGGCACTGCGGGGGTGGGGGCGGGAACTGAGTGACTACAGACACTTTCCGGCCCCCCGGGCAGCTCCTCTTTCCCCCACTCTCCTCTCTTCCAATCAAGACAGGCGCGCGGCCAAAGCACCAATGTGGCTTCTATTAGCAGCAGCTGTTTGTCTCCAGCTCTGAACTTTCCCCTACTTGGCAGGGCTCAGCCCGCAGCCTGGGAGTCCCCACAGCGACGCCCCCCCGCCGCCACATTCCCAGGCGGACCTCTGCCTGCTGGCCCCGCCCCACAGCCTCTCAGCCGGGGAGGGTGGTGCGCTGGGGCGCGACGGACCCTTACTGGGTCCGAGGGGGGAGCCCTCAAGACTCGAAGGCTGGAAGCGAGTAACCCGCCGGAGGGTATGAGGCGGGGATCGAGCTTTCATCCAGTTGACTGCGGCCACAGATGCCCGGCCGAGTGACGGCCTAGGGGGGAGCACAGGGAAGCCAGCCAGGTCTGGGGCAGGGAGCTGAGCGCGTGTGCCAGACACACACACAGACACGCTGCCGTTGGAGATCTGGGGTGATTTGTGGCATACACGACAAAGGACCCAGAACTCACGGTGATGGCAAAGGCTCACTTTTTTCGGGGGTGGCGAACGGGAGGGAGGGTGATCAGGGACTCGGGGGCCAACAGAGGGGTGAGGGACTAGGTGTGCGGGTCAGAGATGCAAGAGCGAATGGTTTGTCTGGCCAGGGAGATGGGGGTTCCCTGCCCTAGCCGCCCCGCCCCCAACCACACTCCAAAAGACCTTGGGGGGGCTAAACCTCAGAAAATTCTCTCTTCATCTAGTGAGGACTCCAGGCTCCCTAGCTGGCACCCGTTTGTCCCCCTCGCGCCCTCCTAGAAGGTTCCAGCCTGCAGGAAGGTGGCCCTGAGCTGCACCACCCGCTTCCCCCCACCCCTGCAGCTCAAGTTCCTCTTGGACGCTCTCTCCCAACCCCTGCTCCAGGTACTGGCCCATAAGGCTTTGGGGGAAAGTCTGCTGGCTCTCCGGGAAAAGGGGGGTGGGCAGCTGGGCAGAGTGAGGGCTGAGAAGGGAGGAAGGGAGGTACCCACACCAGCCCTTCCCCAGAGCCCACAGGGACCCAAGGCCAGGGCCTCTCTCCTTTTCAGTAAGGCGGACCTGACAAGGGGGACAGGAATGGCAGGTGTATGTGTGTCTGTGGCACAGGGAACCTGCCAGAGGACAACGAATGTCTGGACACTCACTGTGCAGGCGGCTGATATTGTGCGCCGGGCCAACAAGCTGGGCCATCTTGGGTAGCCTCCTTCTCCCGGCAGACTTAGCCCCCCCATGGCCCAGGTGCATGGGGGCCAGGAGGTCCACCTGGGACAGGAAGGGAGGAGGTGGTCAGGTCTGGCTGGCTCAGGCTGCCCAACCTGCCCGGCTCCACGTCCAGAGCCCCACAGGTGCAGCTTCGACCTCCCTCCCGTCCTGGGGCAAGCAGCCGGCACCTGGCTCTGCAGATTCTGGATTCTCAGGCGCTGCTTCTCCAGATGCCGCTGCTGCTGGTTCACTTTCTGGAAGAGTTGCTCGATCCTGCTGTTCTGAGCCTTGAGCTGAGTCTGGGGAGGGCGTGAAAACCGTGGTGAGGACCCAGCCTTCTGCCACCAATCTCTCCACTCACCCACCCGTCGATCCTTTGAGGCCGGAGCAGGAGGACTCAAGGAACCCCGGATGCGGCCCCCTCCCCTAGGAGCGCACGTACCTGCAGGCTGCCGAGGGTCTCGGGGGCGGCCTCGCCGCGGGGGACCAGATTTGCCGGGGCGTGCGGGGGCGCGCTGGACACCCCGGGCTCCTTGCAAGCGGCCCCGCAGGCGCCCAGACGTCGCTCCAGCGCGTCCAGCTGCTCACGGGTGCGCTCCACGTGCTCGCGGAGCCCGTGGCCGAGCTGCAGGAGCCCGTGCGCCAGCACATTCATCTCGTCCCAGGACGCGAAGCGCGGCGACTCTGTGGGCGCCGCGCGGCCCTGCGCGCTCAGCAGCCCTGCGGTGGCGGCGCACAGCACCAGGGCTGCTCCGGCCGTCGGCGCACGGTGCATCCTTCCGTGGTGGCCTAGGCGCGGGGACGCGGGGGCTCGAGACGCGAGGGCTGGAGACACCGTGGTCCTGGCGCAGACGCGCTCGGGTGGAGAAGCCACCAGGAAGCCTCGGATCGCGGCTACTGGCCCTCTAAGTTTGGTGCGTCCGCGCGACGCCCCCGTTTATAAAGCGGGTGCGGAAGTGGGAGGGGGCGCCTGGGAGGCGGGGCGCGGGGAGTGCCGGGGGCGGGGCGTGCTGCCGGGGGGTGGGGTTCTGGCCCTGGAGGCCAGTTTGTGATAGGGGGTGGGGGGCTCCCCGGGGGTGCAAAACTCTGGCTCCTCCCGCCAGGCCCTGATGTGGCTTCTCTGGCGACCATGGGAGACGTGACTCTTCTTCTCCCCACGGTCCCCTTCCCAGCGCCGGAATTCTGAGCCCCCCACCCTCCGCCACGCTGGGGGGGTGGTGGGGGAGGGTTGGGGGGAAGGGTGCTGGCCTCAGCGGGGCCCGGGCAGGCGGGTGACGTTCCTGACCCCCTCCTCAAGGCAGAAGCTGGCAGAGAGGGCGGGCGGAAGAATGAGAAAGGGCCCCCGCGCGCTCAGTCCAGCAGGGTCGGGCAGGGAGCCGGCGACGTGCCTCAAACATCCCCGCCTCCAGGAGGCTCCCGGGAGCGTCCGAAGACCAGGCCGAGCCCCCGGGGACGTCTCCGGCTCCCACGCTCCTTCCCGCTCCGGGCTTCGTCATTGCAGATGTGTTTGTGGATTTCTTGAACATCCCTCATCCCGCCCCTACAACTGGGTGCCCTGGTGGCAGGACCCTGGTGTGTCGTGTTCTGTCTCCAGCTCGGGGCCTCGCTCCCCACCGCCCACTCTCTGTCCTCAGGGTCTGCGGTGTCAATCTTTGCCCGTATTAAAATAGGAACCTCGGAATAGGAAGAGGGGATACATAGAAGGAAGCCCCCCCCCTTCATTAATTCATTCAACAAACAGTCCTCTCTTCTCCTCTATGGAATCCCAGACTGGTAGAGAGATCCCAACAGTCTGAGCCCAGCGTAGGGGCAGGGTTGAGACAAACCAAGCACTGAGTGAGGCTGTGGGGCTGGACCACGTCCATGCCACAAGGTTAAGCATTCATTCAACAAACTTTTGCCAAAGTCCACCCCCTCCATCCCCACCAATGCTCCTGTACCCTGTTAGGAAATTGAGGCTGGCATAGAAAACCCTCCTGCCAGGAAGAACCTGTGGCAGGTTGGCTCAGAGCTCCAGCGAGAAAAACAGAGTTGACTCAGCAGGGCTCGGAGCCAGCTCAGCCTCTGGAATCTGAAACTTCACGCCCCAGGACTGACGTGCAGGTCACCACTTGCACACTCGGCCGGGCCAGACGCCAGGATGGCAGATCCCAACAGCAGGGACAGGCAGATGGGGAGGGCAGGGAGGAAAACCTTGGTGAGGAGTACATCCAGACAGCTACCATCTGTCCTGGCAGCTGACCTCGCCACCCCCAGCCCCTGGCCTCCCTGGCTTCTTGCACAGAGAGAAATGATCAATTCCTTTCCCAAGCTGATGGCTTTCCCATGAGCCACTTCTCAGGGGCGTCTTCCTCCGTGCTGTGTTTCAGAGGGCGCACAACAAGCCAGAAGCTCTTAGAGGCACCTGCTGTGAACAAGCTATAAAAGAATGTGTGAAAAGGCTGTGTCCAGCTGGCTCTGGATTTCGTCCTAAAAACTGCTCTGTGGAGCATGTCCTCTGACCCGGCAAGGGCACAGCCACCCTGATCAGTTGTTTCTTGGGCACCTACTGTGTGCCAGTTACTGTGCTGGGGCCATAAGGGTGGGCAAGACATACCCCCTCTCATGGTCAGCTACTCTGGTCAAAGTGTGTAACATTAGAAGGGTGACATGTGGGCTAGAATCTCTCATCAGAAAAGGGAGCCATGAGGGGGCCGGCCAAGTGGCATAGCAGTTAAGTTTGTGCGTTCCATTTCGGCGACCCAGGGGTCGCCAGTTGGGATCCCAGGTGTGGACCTACACACTGCTCGTCAAGCCATGCTGTGGCAGCGTGCCACACATAAAGTAGAGGAAGATGGGCACGCTTGTTAGCTCAGGGCCAGTCTTCCTCAGCAAAAAAAAAAAAGAGGAGAATTGGCAGCAAATGTTAGCTAAGGGCTGAAAAAAAAAAAAAAAGGAAGCCATGAAATTGGCTTTTTTTCGCTGTCTGTGGCAGCAGAATGAAGTCCCTGCCTCTGGGATATTTCCATGTGGGGCAAGACAGAGCCTCATCCACAGCATCTTTCCATCTGTATCTCTAGGATCTGGGTTACTGGGGCTCCTCAGTTGCTCTTTACTACCCTCCAATCATTGGTGCTTCTGGTGGGTGGGACGAGAGGAGCTGATCCACGAGCGGAGGGGCTGCTTATAGTAAAAATAGCAGTGAATACCTACTGTGCACTCCATATATGCCAGGCATTGTTCTAAAGTGATTATATGTTCATTTAATCCTAATGGCAACTCCAAATGAGGTAGGTCTTGCTGTTATTCTATTTTAAAGATGAGGACACAAGGAAAGAGAGATCAAGTAGTAGTTGTCCAAGGTCTGCCAGTTATGGGGAGAGACCTAGGATTTGAAATCAGGCTAGCTGACTCACAGCTGTGTCCTTAGCATCCATGAGATGCTTCCTTTATTCAAAACAGCTCAACGAGCCTTGCCTCTGGGAGTCACACCCTTGTGTCATTTCTCCCTACCATATTACCAAACGCGGATCGTTGAAATGATGGTGTGTAACTTCTGAGGTTAGGTCATAAAAACATGTGGCTTCTGCCTTGTTGTCTCTCTCTCTCTGTCTTTTGTGTGTGTGTGTGTGTGAGGAAGATTCGCCCTGAGCTAACATCTGTCACCAATCTTCCTTTTTATTTTGCTTGAGGAAGATTCACCCTGAGCTAACATCTGTGCCGATCTTCCTCTGTTTTATACGTGGGTCGCTGCCTCAGCAGGGCTGAGGAGCTGTGTAGGTCTGCACCTGGGATCCGAACTGTGAACCTGGGCCACCAAAGTAGAGGGCACCAAACTTAACCACTACGCCACGGGCCAGCCCCTGCCTTCTTCTTGATCAGATCCCTTGTTCTGGGAGAAGCTGACTGCCATGCTGTGAGGACGCTCAAGCAGCCTTTGAGAGAGATCCACATGGTGAGGAACTGAGGCCCCCACCCAACAACCCAACATCAGCTTGTCGGCCGCTGGAGGGAGCTATCCTGGAAGCACCTCCTCCAGCCCCCGTCAAGCTTTCGGATGAGGCAGCCTCCGATGACGTCTGTCAGCAACTTTCTGAGACCCTCAAGCCAGAACCACCCAGCTGAGCCGCTCCCACACTCCTGACCCATAGAAACTATGAGATAATAAATGTGTCTTGTTGTTCTGAGCCACTTGTTATGTAGCTAATACAATAAATAGCTAATACATTAGCCAACCCTTCCACAGTGCCCGCTCTGTGCCGGCACTATTTTAAGTATTTTACGTCCATTCATTCCCTTAGCATACCCTATGAGGTTGACGCAGGATGGCTTTAATCTCCTTTTTGAAGAAGAGTGTAGCATAAACCCTGACAGTTTTCTTTTTCTTTTTTGTGATGCAAGTACCTGACCTAAGCTTTGATTGCCGAGGCATCACTCTCAGATAAACACACGGCCGGCCGCACAACTAGATAAAGGGCCAGGCCGCCTCCCCATACCGAGCCTCCTTTGTTTCAGAGATATTGGCTGATTTCTGTAACTCACCATTTGGGTCACTTGTTTTTTCTCTCCCTGTGCTTTAAATTCCCTCTCTCGTGTTTTAAATTTACCAATAAAGAGTGACCCCACAAAACCCCAGGTCCACACCCTTGACCCCAATAAAAGCAGAACCCCAAGCCCGCACACTCTCTCTCTCTTTCTCCCTGTGACCTTGCTGTGTGGCCCCAGGCGTGCTGTGTAATTTCCAGGTCCTGTAAATAACAAACCTTTGTTTTTTCAAAGTTTCCTGATGGTCATTGCTGAAGAGCATATTGCGATCATAGTAAGAACCACAAAGGCTGGACCAACCACAACATCGGTTATTGGTAAGCTGAGAGAGGGCATAACAAAGAGGAAATTGAAACACAGAGAGGTCTGAGAGAGGAGATGTGAGGGGGATAAAGTTTTCCAGGAAGACTGGGACTAATTTTGGGCTTAAACCTACTCCAAGGGCCGGCCAAGTTGTGCAGCGGTTAAGTGTGCACATTCTGCTTTGGCAGCCTGGGGTTCACCGGTTTGGATCCCAGGTGTGGACATGGCACCGCCTGGCAAAAGCCATGCTGCGGTAGGCATCCCACATATAACGTAGAGGAAGATGAGCACGGATGTGAGCTCAGGGCCAGTCTTCCTCAGCAAAAAGAGGAGGATTGGCAGCAGATGTTAGCTCAGGGCTAATCTTCCTCAAAAAATAAAAAAAAATAAAAAATAAAAAAGCTATTTAAAAAAAAAAGCCTGCCCCAACCGAGTTCTATTTTGAGTTCTGCCAGGGGCTGGCATTGAGTGCAGCTAATGCTGCCCCCACAAGTCACAATCCTGTTGCCTGCTCCAATTTGCACAGAAGCCAAGCCCCCTCCCCCAGCTCTCCTCTGGCACCCACCCCACCCCCACCCATGTTTTAGGCACAGACCCTGCACGATCCTACACTGGGCCCCACTGGCCAAACCCCACCTGAAGATATGCTTGGTTGGGCCTGCCCAGAATTTTGAACATCAGGAGATTTCTAATGGAAATCTAGATTTTCGGCTTCTCCTGCAAAATTGGAAGGTCCAACAGGAGTGGTCTGCAGTCCTGCTTGCTTGCAGTGGGCCAGAGCTGAGGGGAGCTGCCCACCTTGTCTGAAGCAAGCCCTCCTTCACCACCACTGCTCTGCTCTGCCTGTTGAAGATCCCTTAAGCCTCTGCTTGCTGCCTTCAAGCTGGTGTTTTCCTGCTGCCGGCACCAGCCTCCGGCCAGGTCAAGAGGGGCCTCTATTCTGACGCTGCCCCTTCTGCAGTGAACCCCTCACCAGGTGAGGAGTTGTGGGTGCTGGAGCCCACACATGGTCTGCTAGATCGTGGGTACAGAATTTCCATTTGGGGTGATGAAAAAGTTCTGGAACTAGGTAGTGGTGGTGGTGTCCAATATCATGAATGTACTTCACACCACTGAATTGTCTACTTTAAAATGGCTAATATGGCCCACTTTTTTTTTCGTTGTAAGGAAGATTGGCCCTGAGCTAACATATGTTGCCAATCTTCCTCTTTTTGCTGGAAGAAGATTGTTGCTGAGCTGACATCTGTGCCAATCCTCCCCTATTTTATGTGGGACGCTGGCTTAACGAACAGTGCTAGGTCCACACCCAGGATCCGAACCTGTGAACTCTGGGCTGCTGAAGAGGAGTGTGTGAACTTAACCACTACGCCACTGAGCCGACCCTGCTTCACTTCTTATATGTATTTTACCACAATTAAAAAATCTGACAGAAAAAAATCTCGGTAAAACAAAAAAGAACTAATAAATTTGAACCTAGCTTTCCATATCGTTTTGAAGGTCTATTTACTAAAGCGGAAGGATAGGGCGTACTTTATTATTTTACCGCGCTTAGTTAGCGCATTGGTTTTCTATTGCTGTGTAACAAATATTCTCAAAACGTCGGGGTTCAAAGCCACATGCAGTGGACTCGGCTGGGTGACTTTTTTCCCCAGGGGTCACTCGTGCAACTGCAGCCTCCTGGAGCTCAGCTGGGGAGGCGTGGTCCCAGGTGGACCTTTAGATGTCTCGTGGCTTGCTGGGGCTGTAAGCTGGGACCCCTCAGTTCTCTTCCATGTGTCCTCTCCAGCAGGATGGCCTGAGTTTCTTACATGGCGATGGCAGTGTTTCAAGACGACGAGACCCAAGACCCAAGATGTATCAGCTTCTGCTTGTGTCACATGGGCTGACATCCCAATAGCCAAAGCTACGCAAGAGCAGGGACGTCATTCAGCATGAAGCATTGGGGGCCACTGAGGCATAGCCTCTCACAGTCAGCTTGACGTAGAACTTTAAATATTTGGACGTATAGCCCTGCAAATATGGGGATGGGCCTCTCTGCCTCAGGGACTCAGTGCAAATCAGGATCCCATCATGGAGGTCAGACCCAGCACAGACTCACTTCATGCATTCTGCAAACATTGCTAAAGCACCTACTGTGCACCAGGCTGTATGCCGCACACTGGGGACACAGCCCCGAGCAGGCAGACGTGGTCCTGTGCTCAAGAAGTCGCAGGCCACTGGGGAGACCACGGCACTGGGATGAATTATCTACATGGAGTTGAGCTGCAGTTAAGATCATGTCAGGGGACATTTTGTAGACATTTAATTAAACATTTATTAACTTTGCTATTGCAGGGTTTTTTCATTTCCAAATTTGCGAAAAGATATGGTTTGTTTTCAAGTCTTAAACTTTTTTTTTTTGAGGAAGATTAGCCCTGAGCTAACTACTGCCAGTCCTCCTTTTTTTGCTGAGGAAGACTGGCCCTGAGCTAACATCCATGCCCATCTTCCTCTGCTTTATATGTGGGACGCCTACCACAGCATGGCTTTTCCCAAGCAGTGCCATGTCCGCACCCCGGATCCAAACCGGCGAACCCCGGGCCGCCGAGAAGTGGAACGTGCTCACTCAACCACTGCGCCACCAGGCCGGCCCCTCAAACATTTTTGTAGGGGCTTGAAAATGGCTCACACTGTCGACCCTTTGTGGAAAACCTTGCCCGGGGGAGACAGACCATTAAGCCTGCGATTTCTTCCTTTCTTTTTTTTATTTTTAATTTTGAAATTATTTCAATTTACAGAAATATTGCAAGAAGAATACAGACATCTTGTATACTCTTCATAGAGACCCATCAATTGTTACCTTGTTTCTCAGCTTTATCATTCTCTCTCTATGTATATACATATATATGATGTGCATAGCTGTATCACATGCATCTATAGAAAGAGACATACATAATATATATAAAAAATATAGCCATGTATATGTGTATATAACATACACACAAATATATTGAGATATACATCAAACATTACAAAGAGAAGCATATGTATAATACACATATTTACATGTAGAGAGACACATATGTATAGTACACATACAAAGGCATATATAATACACATATATGCAGCAATATACGTAACACACATAAGACATACATAAAACACATATATACAGAAATAGACATAACACAGAGACATATATAACACACATGCACACAGAAACACGCATGACACAGAGGCGTATATGTAATACACATGCACACAGAAACGCACACGACACAGAGGCATATATATAATACACATGCACACAGAAACATACATCATACACATAGAGACGTATATATAACACATATATACAGAAATATATATAACCCACGCAGAGACATATTTAACACACCAATACAGAAATAAATACACTGTACACACATGTATGTAGAGGCATGTTAACACACATGGAGAGAGACATACACATACAATATACACAAATTCCATATACATATGGAGAGAGCCACATTTCTGTGTGGAGAGACACACGTATACCTATAGATACATATAATACATACGCACACGTATACACACACATGCACATATGTAATACACACAGATACATGCACACAGATTCTACAACACGCACACACTTAGAGAAAGAGTGATAATAACACACACAGACACGCACGTGTTATTTTTCCCGAACCATTCAAGGGTGTGTCGCAGGTGTGTTGACAGCCTCTGCATTTGACTAAGAACGAGGACACCCTCTTACGTAACCGCAGTTCAGTTAGCCGCTCCGGGAACTTCGGCCCTGACATAACACAGTTATCTAATCTACAGTTCATATTCCACTTTCGTCAGTTGTGCCCATCATGTCCTTTATAGCTGTGTTTTTCCCTGTCGGGATCGCATCCAGGACCACAGGTTGTGTTTTGACGTTGTCTCTTCGGTCCCCCTAAACTTGGACCGGTTCCTCTTTGTCTTTCACGGCACCCACATTTTTTTTTTTTTCTTGAGGAAGATTAGCCCTGAGCTAACATCTGCCGCCAATCCTCCTCTTTTTTTTGCTGAGGAAGACTGGCCCTGAGCTAACATCTGTGCCCACCTTCCTCTACTTTATATGTGGGACGCCTACCACAGCATGGCTTGCAAGCGGTGCCATGTCCACACCTGGGATCCAAACCATCGAACCTCAGGCCGCCGAAGCGGAACGTGTGCACTTAATCGCTGCACCACCGGGCTGGCCCCAACATCCACATTTTTGACGTGTGCACTTCAAAGTTGCAGAACGTCCCCCCTTTGCCTCTGCCTGCTGCTTCTTCCCGGTTGTGCACCTGGGGGCCGTGCTACTGTGTCCTTTTGCATGCAAGATATCAGGAGGCACATGATGCCAGTCTGTCCTTCTTAGCACTGTTAATTCTGATTATTTTAGCCATTTGACTTTAATACGGGATGTTTGGTGCTGTAGTGGGGGAAGCACGGGGACCCAGAAGAGCCCGGAGCAGGAACCAATGGCATCATCCCGTCAGGCAAGTCTTCTTGGGGTCGGGGTCCTGAGGCTGAAGCATGCTAAGATTATCCAGACAGAGGGGGTAAAGAAAGGGTAACGCGGGTTGAGGGAAGAGCCTGGAAAATGCACGAAAGGCGGGGACTTGTGCCCTATTCTCCCCAGACGAGCCCAGAGGAGCATTGAGGCCATGTATGCAGACATCCCAACGGAAGCTGCTGAGCCTCTGTCCAGGGGGTGGCCCCCAACATCCCCGGCACTGACCATGCCCTTTCCTGCAAGCCTCTGGTCACAGACAGGTCACCAAGAAAGATCAGCTTTCCTGCAGGGGCCTCAGAGGCTCGGGGCAGAGAGAATGACTCAGATTCTGGGCTGGGACCCCAGAAAGGAATGGAGCAGCCTCCATCCAAGGCACCCTCCCTCTCTCCACTCCGCCTCTCAGTCCGCCCAGCCTGGGAGCTTGTGCGGGCGCGAGCCTGGCGGCCTTTGTGCCCCAGGGTGCAAGTCTGGAACTCACTCAGGAAACAATAATAGCTATAACCGTGCACGTGGATGTAGCACTCACCTTCATGCCATCAGGCACGTGCAGAGTCCATCCGCGTCATCCTCAAGCCAGTCCTCTTCTCCCTTTTGGAGTGATGGGGAAACTGAGGTTCCCACGTGTTCAGACACTGGGCCGAGTTTCACAGCTTGGAAGAGCCAAGATTTGGACCCAGTTCTTCCCAGTTCCAAACCACTGAATCTTTTTTTTTTTTTCAATCTTGTCTTTTTCTGTAATTTACAGTTTTGAATGGGTAACGCATTTACGTGGCGCCAAACCCAAAATGTCAAAAAGGCATAGCTGAAGAAGGGTCCCTTCCCTAGTCATGCATCTACACCAAACTTAGTTCAAGCATGTTCATCCAGGTTTATTCATCGTCATCTCTGAGGGGTTTTGTGTGTTTAAACATTGTCATTTTATTTTTTTTATTTTTAGTGAAGAAGATTGGCCCTGAGCTAACATCTGTTGCCCATCCTCCCCTACTTTGTACGTGGGATGCCACCGCAGCATGGCTTGCCAAGCCGTATGTAGGTCGGCACCCGAGATCTGAACCCGCAAACCCCAGGCTGCCGAAGTGGAGCATGTGAACCCAATCGCCCTGCCATGGGGCTGGCCCCCTAAACATTGTCATTTTAAAAATTGTTATGAGGGGCTGGCCCGGTGGCATAAGTGGTTAAGCTCATGCACTCCCCTTTGGCAGCCCAGGGTTCACTGGTTCGGATCCTGGGTGTGGACCTACACACTGCTCATCAAGCCATGCTGTGGCGACGTCTCATATAGAAGAACCAGAAGGACTTGCAACTGTGATTTACGACTACGTACTGGGGCTTTGGGGAGAAAAAGGAAGAAAAGTAAAATAAAAATTATCATGATTAGGGGCCAGCCCGGTAGCACAGTGGTTAAATTCGCATGTCCCGCTTCAGTGGCCCGGGTTTTGCTGGTTCGGATCCCGGGTGCAGACCTACACACTGCTCGGGAAGCCATGCCATGGCAGGCGTCGCACGTATAAAGAAGAGGAAGATGGGCACAGATGTTAGCTCAGGGCCAGTCTTCCTCAGCAAAAAGAGGAGGATTGGCAGGGCCAATCTTCCTCAAAAAAAAAAAAATTGTAATAGACTAAATGTTTGTGCCCCCCTAAAATTCACATGTTGGAGCCCTAATGCCCCCCCCCCCCCCCAATGTGACGGTTTTTGGAGACCGGGCCTCTGAGAGGTAATTAGGTCATGAGGGTGTGGCCCCCATGACGGGACTGGTGCCTTCATAAAAAGAGACAGGAGAGAGCTTGCCTTCTGTCTCCATCCCGTGGGGATGCAGCGAGAAGCTGGCGTCTGTGAGCCTCGAAGAGAATTCTCCCCTGGAAGCGACCCTGCCAGTGCTTTGATCTTGGCCTTCCCGGCCTCCAGAACGGTGAGAAATAAATGTTTTGTTTTTTGAACCACCCAGCCTGGGGTATCTTGTGACAGCAGCAGGGCTGACCGGTACCAAAATGGTGGGGAAAATGTTAGCAGTGTGTTGAAGTCTGATTGACAGACACCACTGTCCTTATTTCAAGGGCACAATTGAGTCAACTTGACTTACGTACCCACCTGTGAAACCATCACCATAATCAAAGTAAAGGACATACTTCCTATGCCCCAAAGCTTCCTTGTGCCTCTTCAGAACCCCTCCCACTGCCTCTCCCTGCCTTGACCTACTTTCTATCACTACAGGGTAGCCTGCATTTTCTAGAATTTTCTACCAATGGAATCACATCGAATGGACCCTTTTGTGTCTGGTTCCTTTCACCCAGCATGATTGCTCTGAGATTCCTCTCTGTGGGAGTGTGTATCCATTGTATATTTATTTTTGTTGCTGATATGGATAAACCACCATTTCTTTATCCATTGATCTGTTGAAGGACATTCTGGTTGTTTCCAGTCTTTGGGTATGACAAAGAAATAAAGCTGCTATGGACATTCGTGGACAAATTTTTGAATGAATAATGCTTTCATTTCTCTTGGGGGGAAATTTTTTTTTAAGTTTTTATTTTAACCGTTTTTACTGGAAAGCTCTCAACTTTCCTCATTTCTTTCCTTTTTTTTTTTTTTTTGAGGAAGATTAGCCCTGAGCTAACATCGGCTGCCAATCCTCCACTTTTTGCTGAGGAAGACTGGCCCTGAGCTAATATCCGTGCCCATCTTCCTCTCCTTTCTATGTGGGACGCCTACCACAGCATGGCCTGCCAAGCAGTGCCATGTCCACACCCAGGATCCGAACCCGTGAACCCCAGGCTGCTGAAGCTGAATGTGTGCACTTAACTGCTGAGTCACTGGGCCGGCCCGGAAGGGGATGAATTTTTAAAAATTTTAGAATTGAATTTCAATCTCTCCAGCGCTCTTTTCTTGTCTGCCCAGTTCCCCCACACACACCCACCATCAATAGTTCCTTTTTTATCCTTCTTGCATTTACTTATACAGATATAAGTAATATACCCCCATCTTTTTACACTGAAGATTAGTGTATTCTAAGCAGTGTTTGCATCTTTTTTCATTTGACCTAAATCTCAGAGGTCTTCTCAGCCCGTGGAAGCGTCCTCATTTTTCATAGCTGTATAGTATTCCACTGTATGTTTGTACTCTAATTTATTTAACCTGGTCCCTATTAGGAATCTGTATTGTCCCTAATCTTTGGCTACAATTAACCATACAGCGCTGAATAATCTTGCAGACCGTCATTTTGTACCTGTGCAAATATACCTGAAGGGTAAGTTTCCCAAAGCAGAATTAGTGGGTCAATGAGGACATATATTAGTAATTTTGATGGATGTTACCAGATTGCCCTCCACAGACTTGAGCAACATACACTGGCACCAACGATGCATAAAACATTATTTTCCCACGGCATTGCCAATAAATTGTTTTATTGGATTTTTGCCAATCTGATAAGTGGCATCTCACACAGTTTTGATTTTCATCGGTCTCAGTACAAGATCCTCCTTTCAAAAGTTTGACAGCCTTTTGTTTCCTTTGTCTTTTGTTTGAAATTGCTACGTTGTTCTTTTTCTTATTGATTCCCAGGAGCTCTTTATTAGGCAGCTGAGGTCTTTGTGGTGTGAATTGCAAACTTTTTCTTCCGTTTGTCATTTGTCTCTGACTCTGCTCTGCCTTTTTTTTTGCCATCCAGAAGTTGTGTGTGTGTGTGTGTGTGTGTGTGTGTGCGTGCGCGCATGTGCGCAGAGAGAGCAAACCTTAAATTCTTAGGGTTCCTGGGTTTTAAGTCACAGAAAGTCCTTTCTCCCTGAAGGTTACAAAGGGGTTCTCACATTTTTTTTCTCACAGAACATTTACAGTTTTATTTTCAGGGTTAATTATTCATTTTAAATCGCAATGTCTTCAGGAACCAGCGGTACCACGTCCGCAGCCAATGACTTGTTGTGACAATGACTAATACTTCGGAAACAACCTCGATGTCCCAACACAAGGGCAGGGCCACGGAGTGCAACACACTTGCAAGTTGCAAACCATTTTAAGGAAGTGGGCTGGGAGAGCAGACAGGGTGTGTTCAGTAAGAAATCCAGAAATCCAAACTCTGTATCCGGGGTATTCCAATTTTTCTTCTGAAACGTGTTTCTGAGAAAAGAAGCTGGTGAGAGACACGTCGATGGGTGGCTGAGCTCAGGCAGGGTTTCTGTGGGCAGATTCCTTCCTTCATTAGATATCTGTTGGGCCGGCCCGTGGTGTAGCGGTTAAGTGCGCATGCTCCGCTCCTCCGCCGCCCCGCGTTCGCCGGTTCGGATCCCGGGTGCAGACATGGCACTGCTTTGCAAGCCATGCTGTGTTAGGCGTCCCACATATAAAGTAGAGGAAGATGGGCACGGATGTGAGCTCAGGGCCAGTCTTCCTCAGCAAAAAGAGGAGGATCGGCAGCAGGTGTTAGCTCAGGGCTAATCTTCCTCAAAAAAAAAAAAAAAAAAGATATCTTGAACCTAATATGATGAAAGAGAGGCAGTTACTCACCTTTTAGTGGAAGGACACATCTCCACTGACGAAGTTGCCTTGCTGAAAAATCAAATCTGATGCTGAAGAGATGCCTAGAGTGTTCCACGTCCAAAAGTTTTCCAAAATAGTAGCTATGAGTCACCTGTGACTGATAAATACTAGAAAAGTGGCCAGTACGAATGGAGACGCACTGCAAATGTACACTACACACTAGATTTTGAAGACTCAGCAAGAGGGAACAAAAAGAATGTAAAATAACTAATTTATTATTGGTTGCATGTTGAAATAATCAAACTGTGGATGCCTTGGGCTCACATTAAATGATGAAAATACATTCCTTTTTACCCTTTAAAATTAAAGTGGCTACTAGAAAATTTAAAGTGAGGCACCTAACTTGGGTCTGTGGCTCACGTTATGTTTTTATTTCGACAGCTCTGGTCTGGATCTATCTGCCAAGTTTTACAAAACACAGAGAACATGGGGACACCACAAATGACACCTCGGGGCGCAGTCCGCTGTATCCAAACCATGGGAGATGCTCCAGGACAAATCTGTTTTCTTTAACAAATAAATTTGGAAAAAAAAGTGAGAATTTTTAAATCAAAAGAGACTTGAAAAACATTTCAACCAAGTGCAATGGATGGATATTTCGAAATCCTGATTCAAATCATCCCTGAAAACATAAACTAAAATGCAGCAGAACAGATTATAACGTTTATGAAACAATTAAAAACTTCAACTCTCACTGGACGTTTGATGATACGAAGTTTTTAAAGCATAATAATGCTATTATGGGTATTTTTGAAAGACGTTGTCCTTCTCTCCTAGAAGGTAAAACCAGGTATGTATAGGCGATGGGACGTCTGGTATTTGCTTCAAAATAACCCAGTTAAGGAGGAAGTGGGGACACCGGAGACAAGACTGAGTTGACAATTGGTGTTCACATTGTACAATCTTTTTTTTCATTGTGGGAAAATATACATAATATAAAATTTACCATCTTAACCTTTTTCAAGTGGACAGTTTAGTGGCACTAAATACACTTCCCTACCTTTTTTTGTTTGTTTGTTTAAAATCCTTCCAAACAACAGGTGAACAGAAGTATTTTGAGTAGACAAATGGACTTCAAAGCACAATATGTTGGCAGATGTAACAGTGAGTTCCCAGGAGGGCACGTGCAGCCATTTTTATTTCTCACTTTAGTTTCTTAATTGTTTATAATGAATATGCTAGTTTTTAGAGATTATTTGTGTAGCAATAAGAAAAAGCTAGACATGGCTTTTCTTTTTTTTTTATTCTCCCAGGAGGAAAATTCCTCCACAGGTGTCCCGCGGACAAGCGCGGATGAGGAGCGCCCCCTGGCGGCGGCTCTTGCTCCTTCGGTTCTCGCTGTTCCCCCCGGGAGGCAGAGCAGGTGGCTGCTGAGCCTGAGGGCGGAGCAGGCGAGGAGCAAAGGGGAGATGCGACGATGATGAGTAGCAACTTTCTTCCTCCTCCTCCTCCCATTTCCTTCTCCTTTCAGGCCAGTTTATTTATGTAACAGCAATTCATTCATCAAACATTGATGGAGCATCTACTGTGTGCCAGGCCCTGTTCCAAGCGCTGGGGACAAAAGTCATTGCTCTAATGGAGCTGACGCAATGACTGTGTGAGAGACACAATAAACAAGCAAAGAAAATATATAGCACTTTACATGGGGATAAGCACTAAAGGGAAAAATAAGTCCCAGGAGGGAGATATAGAATAAGGGTGATGCTTGTAATTTTCAATAGAATGGTCGGGAATGGTCTCATGGAGAAGGGGGTGTATGAGCAGTGAAGTGAAGGAGGTGAAGGGGTAAGCCACGCAGAAATCTAGGGGGAAAACATTCTAGGCAGAGGGAATAGCCAGTGCAAAGGCCCTGAGGCAGAAACATGCCTGATGTGTTTAAGGAATATTAAGAAGGCCCATGGCGGGGCCAGCCCAGTAGCATAGTGGTTAAACTCGCATGCTCCACTTCAGCAGCCCAGGGTTTGCAGGTTCAGATCCTGGACGCGGACCTACACGCCACTCATCAAGCCATGCTGTGGTGACACCCCACATACAAAATAGAGGAAGACGGGCACAGATGTTAGCTCAGCAACAATCTTCCTCACCAAAGGAAAAAAAAAAGAAGGCCCAAGGAGGGAAGGAGAGGGAGGGAGAGACAGAGAATAATAAGGAAGTGTGGCAACATGTTAGCATTTGGGGAATTTGGGTAATGAATATATATATACACACACACTTACACACATATACCAAATACGTCTGTCTCTGTGTATATACACATACACACATCTATATAGAGAGAGGTAGATACAGATACACGTTATTTTCTTTTAATCTTCTGAGAACCAATCCCAGACATGACTCCTTCTTATTCCTCAGTTTATATTTTCTGAGAAAAGGGACATTCTCCTGCAGATGGCTTCTCTACCATGTCACTGTTGATATTTGGGCTGGATAATTCTTTGCCGCAGGGTGCTGTCCTGTGCATGACAGGATTTCAGCATCCCTGGCCTCCACCCACTAGATGTCACTAACACACCTGCGCACACTCCTGGGCGTGACACCCAAAAATGTCTTCAGACACTGCCCAGTGTCCCCTGGATGACAGAACTGCCCCCAGTGGAGAACTGTTGCTTATACAACCATAGTATAATGGTCACAATCAGAAAACTTAATATTGAAATAATATTGCTATCTAAACCAGAGACCTGGAGCTGGCCCGGTGGCACAGTGGATAAGTTCCCACATTCCGCTTCGGTGGCCCGGGGTTCGCCAGTTCAGATCCCGGGTGCGGACATGGCACCGCTTGGCATGCCGTGCTGTGGAAGGTGTCCCACATATAAAGTAGAGGAAGATGGGCATGGATGTTAGCTCAGGGCCAGTCTTCCTCAGCAAAAAACCCCCCAAAAAGAAAAAAAAAAAATCTATGTTCACTGGTTAAGTCCCTATCTGTTTCTCTTCTGTAAAGTTAGTTACAATTCTCTTCTTTGTAATTAACATGTATCTTATGGGCAGATACATTGAAGCTACATAAATATCCTGTTTTTCATGAAACTTTCACCAACTAATTGCAGCTTCTTTTGAGGATTCTTGTCTGAATCAATTGTCCTGATGGATTGCTTTTAATAATGGCTTTAAATGAATACAGAATAAGGACAAAAGCCTGCTTTAAACCTTTTGTTAAGGTGTCAGGAGTAACAATGAAACGCACATTCATGTAACTTCCGACCAGGCTAAGAAAGAGAGACGGTAGGACATGTGAAACCCCAGCACAGCTCCTGCCGGGGGATAGATATAAATGTTCGGGGCCGGCCCAGTGGCGTAGTGATTAAGTTCACACACTCTGCTTCGGCATCCTGGGGTCTGCTGGTTCGGATCCCCGGCACAGACCTATGCGCCGCTCATCAAGCCACGCTGTGGAGGTGTCCTACACACAAAAAATAGAGGAAGATGGGCACAGATGTTAGCTCAGGGCCAGTCTTCCTCACCAAAATAAATAAATAAATAAAAGGTTCAAGCTGGGGGTTGGGGGAAGGAGGGCGACAGGGAGGCCCCAGATGGTGGGGTCTTGGATTAACTGGACGTGGAGAAGGCAATGAATTCCAGAATAGTTGGTGAAACTAACAGGATGTGGACCAGCTGGATCTGGATCCTGGGGAAGAGGGTGCAGGATGAGGTTGGGGACTGGATGTAGGGAGGTGCTGTCCTTTGAAGCCCCCGACCGGGCAGTGAGCCCTCAGGGCTGGGAGTGCGAGCATGCGGGGCAGGCACAGCCTCTCCGGGGCCGCTGGGCATTCCAGGCCAGGGCGAGGGCTGCTCCAGAATTCCCAGGAGGCCCTTGAACTGGCCAAGGGGCCGAGAGTGGCTCCTGAGGGCTTCTTGTGCGTCCTGGAGTGGCCAGGAGCCTCCTCCTCTTGTCCTCTGGCTCGAGCCTCAACCTGGGACAGGGTGGGACAGAGAAGGACCACATTTTCTACCACGAACAGTATTAGGAATCTGGGGGTGGAGGTTATTTA
Organism: Equus quagga; assembly: GCF_021613505.1. Taxonomy (NCBI): domain Eukaryota; kingdom Metazoa; phylum Chordata; class Mammalia; order Perissodactyla; family Equidae; genus Equus; species Equus quagga. Next base: position 91,394,158 of record NC_060280.1, read on the forward strand.
AGAGGACGAAGGTAATTTCCTCTCTTTCTCTCACCTGCCCATCCGAGCCCCTCCTCCCTGGTGCACATCCCCGTGCCTGTGGCTGGGCTGGGACCCTCCTCCAGGGCCCCTTGGAATCTCTTGTCTGCATGGAGCTCAAATTCACCTTTCCCTCCTTTCGCTTCAGTGAACGAGTGTTTGTTGAGCGCCTCCCGCGTGCTGAGCTTTGTTCTAGGCTCTGGGGACCAGGCAGTGAAGAGGACAGACAGAAGTTCCTGCCCATGGAGGGGTTGACATTCCAGTGAGGAACAGGCAGTGTGTAAGAAGGTTGTGAGCACTTGAGGAAAAAAATATTGCAGGCTAAGGCGGGGGGTGGGGGGGGGGGGGTCTCGAGTGGAGAAAGCAGGGAAGGGGGCCAGGGCAGCCTCTTGGTGACATTTTAGCAAAGATTCAAAAGAGATGAGGAGGAAGCCAGGGGGACATCTGTGCGAAGAGCATTCCAAGCAGATGGAGCAGCAGGTGCAAAGGCCCTGGGGCACAACCCTGCTGGGTGGAACAGAATGAGCGAGGAGGATAGAGAAGGTAAAGAGGTGACAGGAGCTGGTAGTACAGGGCTTTGTGAGCCATGAAAGGATGTGAAAAGAGGAAGGACAAGAACTCTGCCCCAAAACACATTCCCCATTCATCCCTCAGCCTGGTATAGTTCCACCCAGGCTGAAGCCCTGCCTTTCTCACCTCCATCTGGCTCCCATCCTACCTCCACCTCCAACTCTCTCTCACCCCCTCATTTTCCGCCCATTCAGTGTTTCTGGAAACAGCAAAGGAACACAAATACACAAGACCAATAGCGTTCCCGTATGGCAAAAGCAGCCAGTTAGGAAAAGACAGGGAACGGAGCTTCTGTCTACAAGGGTGGCCACCTCTCCCTGAGGAGAGAATGACCTTAGGGGAGCAGGGTCTAGCTGTTTGGAGAAAACTACAACATTTTATTAAGACTTAGATTAATTAATGGATATGTCATGTTTATGGATGAAATAACTGAATCTTACTTTTTAAATGCCAATTCTTTCCAAATTAATGTAGAGGTTTATTGCAATTCCTGTTTGGTTTTGTTTTTTGTTTTTTGTTGAGGAAGATTGGCCCTGAGCTAATACCTCTTGCCAATCTTCCTCTTTTTTTTTTTTCCTCCCCAAAGCCCCAGCACATAGTTGTATATTTTAGTTGTAAGTCCTTCTAGTTCTTCTATGTGGGACGCTGCCACAACCTGGCTTGATGAGCCGTGTGTAGGTCTGCGCCCAGGATCCAAACCGGTCAACCCCAGGCCACCGAAGCAGAGTGCATGAGCTTAACCACTATGCCACTGGGTCAGCCCCTGCAATTCCTGTTTTTAAAAGTTCAATAAACTCAAAATGGAACAAAGAACTAAACTTAGGAGCCAAGACCATAAAACTCTTAGAAGAAAACACAAGGGAAAATCTTTACGACGTTGGATTTAGCAACGATTTCTTGGATGTGGCACACAAAGCATAGGCAACAACAGAAAAAATAGGTGTCAGACTTGATCAAAATTTAAAACTTTCATGGATCATAGGACATTATCAACAGCGTGAAAAGACAGTCCACGAAATGGGAGAAAATATTCACAACTCATATATCTGATAAGGGATTAGTATCCAGAATATATAAAGAACTCCTGCAACTCAGCAACAAAAAAACCCAAAAAACCCAAGTCAAAAATGAGCAAAAGACTGGAACAGACGTTTCGCCAAAGAAGGTATATGCTAACAGCCAATAAGCACATGAAAAGATTTGCAACATAGCGAGTTGTTAGGGAAATCAAATCCAAACCACAATGAGGGGCCGGCCCGGTGGGGTAGTGGTTAAGTGCACATGTTCCGCTTTGGCGGCTGAGGGCTTACCGGTTCAGATCCTGGGTTTGGACATGGCACCGATTGGCATGCCATGCTGTGGCAGGCGTCCCACATATAAAGTGGAGGAAGATGGGCATGGATGTTAGCTCAGGGCCAGTCTTCCTCAGCAAAAAGAGGAGGATTGGCAGTAGGTAGCTCAGGGCTAATCTTGCCCCGCCCCCCCCCCCCCAAAAAAAGGATAGTGAATGGAGAGCACATAGGCAAAAGATACTTTTAAACCAATTTTAGTAACCTCTCAGGGGTAGTACTGGCATTGTTATTTCGAGACCATTGTGTGAGCAATGTTGATTAAAGCAAATGAGTCATTATGAGATGTTCTAATACTGTCTTCTTCTGTGTCCTTGAGAACCAGGATTTTTATGGAAGAAAAAAGAAATGAATAGAAGTATTAGTGTTAGTTTCCTATGGCTGTTATAACAAATGACCACAAATTCAGTGGCTTAAAACAGCACAAATTTATGATTTTACCATCTGGAGGTCAGAAGGCCAACATGGGTCTCATTGGGACAAAATCAAGGTGTTGTCGGGACTGTGCTCCTTCTGGAGGTTCCAGGGGAGAATTCATTGCCTCGCATTTTCCAGTCTCTGGAGGCTGCCTGCATTCCTTGGGTGGTGGCCCCTTCCAGCAGTTGCAACCCTCTGACCTCTGTTTCCCTCGTCACATCTCCTTCTCTGACTCTGACCCTCCTGTTACCTCTTATAAGGACCTTTACAATGACATTGGGCCACCTGGATAATCCAGGATCATCTCCCATCTCAAGATCCTTAATGGGGCCGGCCCGTGGCCGAGTGGTTAAGTTCACACGCTCTGCTTGGGCGGCTGGGGCTTCACCAGTTTGGATCCTGGGCACGGTCATGGCTCATCAGGCCACACTGAGGCAGCGTCCCACATGCCACAACTAGAAGGACCCACAACTCGAATATACACCTACTGGGGGGCTTTGGGGAGAAGAAGAAAAAGAAAAAAAAGAAGATTGGCAAGTGTTGTTAGCTCAGGTGCTGGTCTTTAAAATAAAAAAAGATCCTTAACTTCCTCAGATCTGCAAATCCCTTTTGCCTTGTAAGGTGACATATGCACAGGTCCCAGAGATTAACATGTGGACGCCTTTGAGGGGATGTTACTCCCCCCACCACAAAGAGGGTCAGCAAAAATCGCGTAGTCCTGAACCTGAATTGGAAATATCAGAATGAATTCATAAAGTATTTTATATAATAGAGTATGTACATATAGTGTATTATATGTATATATACATGGATATTATAATACATATAATATAATAGATACTATTATACTTATAGACTACATATCAGATTTATATTAATTATTATATGATATTCTGATACAGTCATTAAAATTATAATAAAATATGCTAATTACATCATTAATAATTATTACTAATATAATTATATCATAATATTGATATAATGATTATATAATTATATAATCATAATGTAAATGATACTCATATTACCAATAATTGTTAATAATATAATATTATATCATAACACTATGATATATATGATATAATGATATGATATATAATTATAATGTGATAATTATATTATTAATAACAATAGTTAATAATATAATTATGTTATATAATACTATGATGTAGTATATATATTCCCCCCACTTAGCTCTGTTCACTGAAAAAGTCTAGACACTGGGGCCGCCTGATGGCGCAGCAGTTAAGTGCACAGGTTCCGCTTCGGTGGCCCAGGATTCTCGGGTTCGGATCCCGGGTGCAGACATGGCACCACTTGGCAGGCCATGCTGTGGTAGGCGTCCCACATATAAAGTGGAGGAAGATGGGCATGGATGTTAGCTCAGGGCCAGTTTTCCTCAGCAAAAAGAGGAGGACTGGCAGTAGTTAGCTCAGGGCTGATCTTCCTCAAAAAGAAGAAAAAGTCTAGACACAATGACCGACACGAGAGCAGATGAGCATTCCCATAGCGCTAATATATTCTCAACTAACATGTTTCCCACTAAAAGGAACCAGAGTCTCCTGGAGCTGCTGGCTGATGCCAGGTCTGGGACAGGAAATGTCCAAGATGAGCCTGGAACATCCGGTCACACCGGAGCGGGAAAACTCTCAAAGAGTATAGAGTCGCTTCAAAACGTCCCGCCTGCAGAGGCACCCCCTGGCCTGGGGGCCATCAGTGAGGATGACTCAGAAGATGGAAGCCCGATGTGTTTAAATCCATAGCTTATAATGACTTAAAACTAAACCACCCCGGGGGCCGGCCCCGTGGCTGAGTGGTTAAGTTCGTGCGGTCCACTTTGGCAGCCCGGGGTTCGTGGGTTTGGATCCTGGGCGCGGACATGGCACTGCTCATCAGGCCATGCTCAGGCGGCCTCCCACATGGAGGAACTAGAAAGACTTGAAACAAAGATATACAACTATGTACTGAGGCTTTGGGGAGAAGAAAAAAAGAGGAAGATTGGCAACAGATGTTAGCTCAGGGCCAATCTTCCTCACCAAAAAAAAAAAAGAAGAAGAAGAAAAAGACGCATAAGAAGAAAAGAATTAAAAAAAAAAACTAAACCAGCCTAATTCATCACCTTCAGAGAATGATGGAGAATCATTTGTTCCTCACTTTGAGAACTGATTTATGAAGGGAAAGAATCAAGCATCTGTCTTGTCCTTCCTATGTGAACGTGACCCCGGGGAACAAATGGGACATAAGGGGAAGCCTCTGGCGAAGGAAGAATTCTAGATAATAAATGGGGAAGGAACGCTTGAGGGAGGACATCACTATTTTGCCACCCCCGGGATGAGTTAGTCCCCAGTGGCTGCTGGCCTTGTACGAGGAGAGACCGTCAGAGATGAGCCCCCTGGGCATGGTCGTGCCAAAGGTATCAAACCTGGGTCGGTTCTAGAAGCGACTGCCAATTTGCAGGGAGCAGGAAGACAGGGGAACACGCCGCACCGAGGCGGGGGCGTGGGGTCAGCCGACACCCAGGCCACAGGAAACGCTTCAGGACAAACAGCCTGAGTTGTGCAATCGATTTATTGTTACGGAAGGAAAGGGATGGAGGGGGAACCTGTGGATTAAAAGACACTGAAAAGACATTTTCTTCTGGAATCGAAGACAACTACAGTGCCTGGAGATTCCTAGTTGGGCGACACACTGGACGGAAACGCAGGACACTGATTACTCCAGAAGCCACAGTGGTGGTTGCTTTGCAGGGGTGACTGGAATACGGCTGGGGAGGGGCTTCTGGGGTAGCTGGCGGCGCGCTGTCCGGGTGGGGGTGATAATGATGCTCGCCTCCGAGCTGGGTTTCTCAGACTCAGCACTGCTGACGTTCACATCAGATAACCCTTGGTCGTGGGGGCTGCCCTGTGCGCTCTGGGATGTTTAGCAGCGTCTCTGACCTCCACTGGATGCCAAGAACCGCCCTCCCCCACTCCATCATGACAACCCCACATGCCTCCAGATGCTGCCAGAAGTCCCTCCAGGGGCAAATTCACCCCGATTGAGAGCAGCCCTTCAGTAACTCCTTAAGCTTCCCTTTTGTTTTATGTGGATTCTTCGATCTGGCTCTCTGTGTGTCTGTGTGTGTGTGCATTTTATTTTGCCATAAAAATATTTTTAAAACGCCAATGGAGTGTTCATGGGGGAAACTTGCCAGAATTCTGCAGTTTATCTGGAAGAAAACAAGACAATGGGAATAGCCCAGGAATTTTGTAAAAAGCGGAGTCTCAGATATTAAAGTCGATTCTAAAGCTACAGTCATGAAAACAGGTACTGAGATGAACACAGACAGGTGAGTCTCCAGAATACAATAGCCCGCCTCCGGGTGGGTCCCGTTTTAGCAGAGAAGATCTGAGCTGCTTCTGTCGTCCTTCTGCCTTTCCCTCCAGCCCCCTCCCACCACCACACTGACCTCACCCCAGCTCCCCAAGATGGAGCTTCCCACTTCTCCTCCTTTGCACGTGCTGTTTCTCCTGGCTGGAGCGCCTTTCCCTAAATGTCACCCTGCAGGCACCCTTCCCAGCCCCTCCTGCTCAGAGATGTCCCCTTCCTTCCTCCTCCTGTAGACACCAGCTCCCACCCCTGTCACCCCCTTACTGTGAACCTTAGCTTGAAAGTCTGTCTCCTCCTCTCAGCTTTGCAGACCAGGATGGTAGGAACTGTGTCCCCTTGGGGACCTGCACAGTGCCTGGCATACAGCAGGTGCTCAATAAATGCTCCATTAATCCGGAAAGAAAAAAACCATCTGTAGCGTCACTTTAGATCAGAATATATGCCAAATGGGTTAAGGAGTTAAGTGGAATTTCAAATCGTTCTTTCAAAGAACATTGATTAAGCACCTACTGTATGCCAAGGGCACTGGAAAAAGCAATGACCAAAACCCATCAGTTTCTTGTCCTTCTGGGGAGACAGACGGCAAAGAAGTCAAGGAATAAATGATACATTCTTTTTTTCCCAGGTAGTGAAAGTAGCAGTTAGGTTCACAAAACAGAGGGACGGGAAAAATAGTGACGGGAGAGGGGCCATGTTAGGCCTTTAGCGGGGCGGGAACACACAGTTTGAGCCCCTAAAGGTAGGAGAAGGTGGCCGCGCATCCACGTGCAGGGAAAAGAGGTTCGGCAAGGTGGAACAGCATGTGCAAAGACCCGGCAGTGGGAAAGATCCAGGGTCCCGGTACCTTCCCCAGATACTGGGACATGAGCATCAGTCCTTCCAGCTTCCGGGAAACTCGAGGGATCTTCCAGATACACAAATCCCCCCGGGTCACTGTCCTCTTCAGTCTTCCCATGGCTCTCTGGTGCTCTGGGAATCAAATCCAAGCTCCTTAGCCGAGCGCGGCTAGCACTTGGCAGCTGCGCTCCCCGCTCCGCCCCACCCACCCGCCCGCAGGGACCGACACCCCAGGCCACGCCCCCAGCCACGCCCCGCACCCCGGGCGCCCGCCCCGCCTCGCCATTGGACAGCTAGGGGAGCGTCGGGCGGTGGTTGGCTGGCGTGGCCGTCCGTTAGGGTCAAGGGCTTGATAACCAGTCCCCGGGCATCGAGGGGGCGGGCTCCGGCGCGGGCGCGGGCGCGGAGGGGGCTGCGGCTTCAGGTAAAGCGCCAGCTGGCGGGGCATCGATGGGGGTCCTGGGGGGATCAGGGGGCACCCCGGGAAGGGGCGCGGCGCCTCCGGCCCCTCTGCGGGCTCAGCGTGCAGCGACAGGGCGGGCGCCCGGTCCTCTGGCTGGGACCCCTCCCACACTGGGAGCTCCAGGTGGGTAGCGAGCAGAGTTGGGGGTCTGGATTCACGGGATCGCCCTCCTCTTGCCCTTCAGGAGACGAGTGGGGGGCTTGTTCGCGCCGTAGCGCCCCAACCCTCCGGGACTCTTTGCCAATGTCGCTCCTGGACAGCTTGGGGACCCGGCTCCAGCCCCTCGCGCCGAACCTGGGTGTGTGGGGGGGTGATACGGAAACAGTGTTGGGGGGAGGGACGGACGCCCCCGGGTCCGCAGACAATGGGCAGCGGATGGAACCGCCCGGCGGAGTTTCCTGCAGGAAGCTGCTCGTCTCCGCGAGGCCGTCCTGGGGGCGCGGGAGGGGGTAGTGGGTGCCGGCCTGAGCACCTCCCCCTCCCGCTGTCATCAGCCTGCACCCCTCAGCTCAGGGGCCTGAGAGTCCCGCCCCAGCATTAGGGGGTGCCCCCACCCAGGGCCTCAAGCCAGGAAGACGCCCCCTCCCCAGGACTGGGATCTGCCCCGGCCGCCACGTCCCCCATCCCTTACATTTCTTGATCACAGCTCTGAGTCCCGAAATAACTCCATGGGGCGGGAGTAGGGGCGTGTGGCGTCGGCTCTGACGGCCTAATGAGGGGGTCTCAGGCAGAGGATCCGGATCCAGCCGTGACAGCTCAGGCAGGGAGCGGAGGAGAGGGGAGGGCAGCAGCGCGCCCCTGGAGCCGCCAGGGTGTGGGCCTGCTTCCCCCATCAGGGACACACGCGGGGACAGGCGTGGGTGCAGACTGGAAGGGCCGAACCCCTTCGGGGTGTCTGCCTCTCCTGGAGAGGGGAGGCCTGTTTCTAGAAAGCCACCAAGGGGAGTGGGCAATGCCGAAACACTGGCAAAGTTGCCTGGGTCCAAATGCTGCGGCTGCCCATCTGTGACCTTGGCCAGTCACTTCATCTCTGTGTCTCAGTTTCTCCATCTGTGCAATGGAGGAAAGGATAAAGATAGTAAGAAAACCTACCTCAGAGGGTTTACCTAGGATTTTTTTTTTAAACTTAATACCCATAAATTGCTTAGAACAGAGGCTGGCCCATAGTAAATGGCAAAAGCGTTGTTATTATCACTATTTACCATTCTTGGGGCATCCACCCATTTCTCCTCCAGGCCTCTGGGTCTGGCTGCTGCAGCTGGTTTGGGTCTTAGCGATGACCCACAGCTGTTTTTTGAATTCCCAGGGACTCGGATTTGGGTGTGACCAGGAGGAGGGGGCTGACCCGACTGAGTCACCCAGCCAGCTGTGCGCAAGGCAGGCCTGGACCCCTAAGCCCCAGGCCAGGTTTTTTCCACAACCCGGCTCTTCCCTGGCAGTTTCCTGAAAACAAGTCGTGAGAGGCACTGGCTGTCCTCCGTGATGACCATGATGACCGGCTGCCTGCTGGCCTGGGACGGGAAGCAGCTGCTTTGGGGCTGGAAGGGGCCCCCCCTGCTTGGGGGGTGGGGGCGGTGTCAGGGACCCAGGCTGGACAGAGGTGGCGAGTGGGAGGAGTCAGGTGGGCCGATGGGTGCTCAACGGCTGGTGGGTGTCAGACACCCAGGTGATCATCAGGCATGCGAGAGGCTGGATGGGGTGGCCGGGAAGGTGGCCAGGTGGTCCCCAGAGAGGAGCAGTGGGTTAGGAAGACAACAGATGGGCTCCGGCAGGCACCTGCTAGTGCAGGGCTGGGCAGGCAAGGATCCCTAGAAGATGAGCAGAGCCCAGTCTGAGAGCATTTCCCACAGGCAATTGACTGCTTGTGCCTAGTTTCCCCACCTGGAAAATGGGGATAATAATATCCACCTTCAGCATTGGACTGAGGTTACATTTAATCAGGCAGGGCATACAGTAGGCGCTCCATACAAGCTGCTTTTCCTTCCCTGAAGGTTTTTCATCTGGGCTCTTCGAAGCCCCATCTTTCCCACTCTGTGCTTTCGGAATCAAAGTTCTGGACTCAACATTTGTCCTGGTTAAATCTTACATTATTAGATGTGGCCCAATGTCCCTCAGTTTCTTTGAGCCTCCATCGTGTCACCTGAAGAGTCACTTTCCCCCCAGCCACATGCATAGCCACAGTTCTGACAACCCTGGTGCTTGTGGTGCCACTCCAAGCTCTTACAAGCCAAGGGCAGAGCCCTGTGGCACTCCACTAGAGACATCTCGGGGAGAGAGGTACTCATTTGCATCCTTGGTACATCTGGTCCACAACTCTCCACCATTCCTTCGCGTGTAAGTTCTCACAAGGTCACAAGTCACCTTGGTAAAAATTCAGGTGCACAGTTAGATCTTGTTTACATTTTATAAGGGAAAAAAGAATCTAAGAGATCCTGGGGTTTTTTTTCTTCTTCTTCTTTTAATAGGCATAATCTGACCAGGAGAATTTCTTTTTTCTTTTCTTTTTTTATTGTGGTCATAATAGCTTATAACATTGTGAAATTTCAGTTGTACATTATTATTTGTCAGTCTCCATAGAAGTGTGCCCCTTCACCCCTTGTGCCCACCCTCCACCCCCCTTCCCCTGGTAACCACTAATTTGTTCTCTTTGTCCGTAAGCTTGTTTATCTTCCACATATGAGTGAAATCATATGGTGTTTGTCTTTCTCTGTCTTGCTTAGTTCACTTCACATGATGCCCTCAAGGTCCATCCATGTGGTTGCAAATGGGACGATTTCGTATTTTTTTCCAGCTGAGTAGTATTCCATTGTGTATATATACCACATCTTCTTTATCCAACCATCAGTTAATGGGCACGTGGGTTGCTTCCAGGTCTTGGCTGTGGTGAACACACTGCAATGGACATAGGGGTACATAATTTTCTTTGAATTATTGATTTCAAGTTCTTTGGATAAATACCCAGTAGTGGGATTAGCTAGATCATATGGTATTTCTATTTTTAATTTTTTGAGAAATCTCCATACTGTTTTCCATCATGGCTGCACGAGTTTGCATTCCCACCAGCAGTGGATGAGGGTTCCCTTTTCTCCACGACCTCTCCAACATTTGCTCTTTTTTGTCTTGGTGATTATAGCCATTCTAATGAGCAGAAGATCATATCTAAGTGTAGTTTTGATTTGCATTTACCTGATGATTAGTGATGTTGAGCATCTTGTCACATGCCTGTTGGCCACCTGTTTATCTTCTTAGGAGAAATGTCTGTTCATATCCTGACCAGAGGAGTTTTGAATGAGCCTGAGAAAGACTCCCAACTCTCCCTTCCTGTTCTGATAAATATCCCACCCCTTTGAGCATCAATTCCTAATTTTCCCAGGGACTGATAGAAATCTCAGCAGGTCTGGTATGACGTCCCCCGGCCCCACCCCCAAGCTACTGTTCCCTGGACCAGTTTCCACTGTTCTCCTTCTGATGCGCTTCCGGCCTCCTCCCACCCCCTGGGCTATGGCTTGGCACCTGGAGGTGCCCACGTTCATTCACTCCAAAAGTTCAAGGTCGCTTGAGGGAGCAAGGAGGAGAGGGCATGTGTGCAGGGGCGGGCGGGCAGAGAGGAGCTCTTGGGTCCCTTTCCTACCCCGGAGTCTAGGTTGACCCCAGAGGCACAGCCAGAAGGACATGACTCAACCTCACCCTCACCCCTCTGGGGGCCTTTTTCAAGGTGTGTCTGGCGGCGGCTACTCCAGGAGACATGGCCAAGTTCGCCCTGAATCAGAACCTGCCCGGTGAGTGTGCAAAATGGGATATGTGTGTGTGCACAGATCCACGCTTGGTGCCGGTGTGTGGGCACAGCCCTGCAGTTACCTCCTCCACACAGTGGTCAGAGGGCGTTTTCGAAACGTCCACGGGATGTTGTCACAGCCATGCTTAAAGCTGGCCTATGGCCCCGATTGCTTGTGGACTAAAATCCCCACTCCTCGAGGTTGCCCAGGAGCCCTCCCCC